>NC_079397.1:14239169-14539169 GCF_029220125.1 Pseudoliparis swirei | reverse complement strand
CGCGCTACTGTTTCTTTCAGAGCTTTTGGAAAGTGCTGAGGCGGCATTGAAGTGGGGAAGTGTTGATGTTATTTAGACGTTGCTCGGTTGCGCTTTTTTCTTCTCAAATAATTTTTCCTGCAAGTTGCACGTCGAAAAGTGTGGCAGTAAGTGTGATCTGCGGTCTGCCTGCTTTGTGTTGGCAGCTTTCCAGTTGTCCTCACACTGTTGCCGTGGATATGAGCCTGGTGGGCTTCTACCGGAGCTCCCGGCAATAACAATAAGAGCTGCGAGGCAGGGGGCTCAGAGCTGTGGATGTGGGCTTGAGGAAGGGGAAAGCAGGGAGCCGTCACGTCTTCAGAGAGCAACAGATCACACGCATCGATCGCACCGGCGTACGAGACGGAAAGCAGTCGGAGGGGGAGCGCTTGATTTTAAAAAGAGTAGAGTGGGCGATCAATTGAACTCGCCTCTAGTTACCGTCTGTCTTTCCCGTGTGCCATTTCTCTTCTGGTCCTGCTCTTTAGATCTCGTGCTTTTGAGTTCTTCTTGATGCCATTCAGGTTTTTCATGACGATGCGAGATAGAGGAGAAGAGCCTAGGAAGACGAAGACGGAGACAGGGACAACTAGAAAAGAGTGATGGTCACTTCTCTTTTGCTCGTGCTTTTTTGTTATTGATATTTTCACTTACATTTACAAAACTGAGGTTAGAATTAGAACATAATCTTAAGGACAATTAGATTGCTACACTCACAGCCAGTATTCATGTCAATAGATCAAATCAGGCACGAGAAAAAGATGCATGCAATGCAGTTCAGATTAGGGCTCTCAGAAGCGTTCAACCTGTTCTCACTCCCACTTACGCAATATCATTTAGTTTTTAATATCACACATTGATTGTCACTGCGAACATACCCTTAGGATTCACAACCAACTGTTTATCTTTTGCAATTGTTGTTGAGGTTAAAAACACAACCGTCACCAAAAGCAGAACAATGCTTTGAAATGGCACCTCGTATCTTTGCGAAAGTCAAAAGTAAATATTCCCAAAGCAGAAGTGTTGTGTGAATAAAGCCGGGAGATATTCTGATCTTATTTTTCCCTTGCCATTGCAGAATGGCGTCAGGGTCGAGGACAACGCACGATCCTGCAGGACGAAGACCTCACCACGAAGATCGAAGGGGACTGGAAGAGACTGAACCTGCTGTGCCATTACCAGGTACGCTTGGGAGTGGATATTCTAACAAATATGAAACCTACAAGCTGCACGAAACGCTAACTGTATTAAAATGTTAAATTAAATTGAAAGTAACCTCCTGAATAGTTCAACTCTTGAGGAACATGAGTCAAAGTGTGTTTGGACCCACAGATGGTTTTATCAATTATGACCGTTGATAAATACATTAAAATTACATATTTTTGTGAAACTTCTAAATCGTTGAAGTATTAGAAATACAAAGGGTTTGTGAAGTAACACAAAAGAGCATCCTCTGAAGCTCATGCTGGACAGATTCCATCTTTAATTTGAAGGCATTCACTTCTTCTCTTTCAAAAAAAGGTCGAGTTGTTTTCATTCCGTTCTCACAGCCAACACACAAACACAATATTTCTGACAACATTGAGGGGGGAAAAGAAAGCAGACTCAAAGGCCTGTTATTAAAACCTGAAAGCCTGCTATTTATATGACCGTTTCTTTCTTACCACCCATCATCCCTCCATCTATAGTATTTATTGCTGTCGCTGATGCCCCCTCAAACCCCCTCCACCTCTCCCTCTGGAGCCGTGTGACCTGATGTTCTGCACTAAGCCCCACAACTATCTCATGGACAATTCAGTCAAAGAATTTTTCCAGCCATTTAGTTCTGCAAGTCCTCAGCTGACAGGGACACAACTCTCTCTCACACTCACACACACACACACACACACACACACTCCCTGTCTGTCAGGTGGAGGGGGAATGAGGCAGGGCCAGGTATGGAAGTGACCAACAACAGTGACCCTTGGAAGTAATCCCTTGTGTGTACGTGTGTGTGTGTGTGTGTGTGTGTGTTGAGAATCGACACGTCATACATGTACATAAACGCACAGGTAATAGCAAAGGGAAGGGACACACACACACACACACACACCAACAGGCAGTAACATGAGGTCGTGCGACGCGTATCTGCAGGTGTTTGGTGCCTCATGAGTGGCAACTGTCCGCCCAGCCAGAAGGAGACTGGATGGAAAACCCGCCTGGCTTTGTCTGTTAATGTTTGGAGATGCTAAGCAGCCGCTGGCCCCTCCCGGCGCAGTTTCCGTGGCGCCTAAATTAAATGTCAGCATCGGCGAGTGTCAACAGGCTTGGAGTATGAGGTGGAATGGATTAAGGAGCCGATTTGAATCTGAGATAAGATAATGAAGACCGAAGTTAATTAATTTCTTCAGGCCACGGAATAAGGGCGCCTTATCCTTGACAGACCCCCCCCAAAAAAAGGAAACACTCCTGTCCATTTAAATATTGTCAGGAGGCTACACCGAGAGCAAGGGAGGGAGGGAGGGAGGGGAGGCCACAAACACATTCAGACTTCAGTCAACGATATCTTCCAGTCATCGCATTTCTGCTCTTGTTTTAACTTTATTTCATTGGAATATGTCAACGATAGATCACTTTAAATATAATATAATAAGATAATCAAATCCATTAATGCACTTTATTGAATGATGCCACTTCTGCCACAACCTGGATGTTTTTCCATTCGGTCTGGGGATGCCCTCCAGGCATGTTATATACATACTTTCTCTTTTTAGAAGCTAATATGACCAACCAGACACACTCAATAGAATCATGTGCTCCCTTCTCCTCAGCTGATCTGGTTTGATCTGCTACGGGCATTACTCACCCACTCACTGTGCCTTCAGTTACAATGCGTCACACAACTTTGATTTATTGTTAAGGAAAGCATCCTAGTAGCTACAAGCAAACACTTAGCTTTTGAGGGACATCTCTCTCCTCCTCCTCTATTTCAGGAAACTCTGTTCCGCTTTCTGTCTTTATCCTCTCCTCCAAATGTTATTTCCCCAAATGCCACTCCTCCTTTTCATTATGTTCCATTGTGCTTTGCTCGTGTTCTATCCAATCAACATATACAAGCAGCAGTGATTAGGGAGCATGCTTCAGGGGGTAGGAGAGTCGGGGGCTCCCCACAAAGGAATAACAAAATCTGCCCTGTGGGCCTCCTACTGACAATAATATAAACATATTATGCATAAGGGGCAGATTGAGTGACTGGGTGACATAATGATACAATCTTAAAAAGGCCCTCGCTCGCCCGCACACACAAAAGGCCCCTGCTCCTTGTTTCCTGTTCCACACTATGATAGAGATCACTTCAATTAACCCCGTACCCTGCAGCACGGGTAGCCAGATTATGCAGAAGAGGGGTGTACTGAGTGAGTGACTGAGTGAGTGAGTTAGTGTGTGTGTGTGTGTGTGTGTGTGTGAGTGCATGTGCTGGGACAGGCTAAATCCCAGCCGTGTTAATTGAAACCTGTATGGGTGACTTGGGAAGGAGGAGCACGATACACATTTATTAATTCACACAGACCAAAACAGAGACACACACTGCTTGATTACTCACTCTCTCTCTCTCTCTCTCGCTCAAACTCACTCATACACACACACACACACACAACACAACCCTAGAACAAAAAGGTATCATTAGGATATCCCCTCTCACACAGGCCTGTACCTCTCATACCTCATCATATGTATGTGTGGGCTGAATAGAGCGCATAAGGGTGATACTATATTCTCTGTTAATCCACATGGAACCAGAATAATGGAGGGAAATGACACCAACACAGTGATCTATGGGTTTTTTGATTGGTTGTGTTCGAAATATGCACAACTTCGAGGATCCATTTGCATAATAGATGTCTGTCTGTTTTTAGGTAACCGATGATGCAGTAATGGCCTTGGTTCCCAAGCAAGTCACAGCCTACAACTCAGTCAACAATTCCACTGTGTCTCGGACTTCTGCAAGTAAATATGGTAAGCCAACCTCTTTCTTCATCTGTAGCAGAGACATTTCCCCAAAGGACTTAAGACGAGCCCAATGGTATAAAATACACGTAGGATCCTGATATGCAAAAAATCCTCTGAAAGAATCATTTGAGGAATAATTGAAGTCAAAGAAATTCCAAATATAAATCTGAAATGTGTCTCCATAAAATACCACGGAATTAGAGAAAGTGTGTGACCCTGCAGCAGTGGGTGCCTACACCTGTCAGTACACATCTGGTGACAAGCAGCCACAGTCATGACGACACTGGCGGTCGGAGAAAGACAAGATGCACTTTTAGAGTGTTTGAAAGGATTTCTAAAACACAACAAGAGAACAAATAGACTCTTGTTGGTCTTTTGTTCCGGCCCTCTTGAGAGTCCAAAGTGTGTCCTCGCATCCTTTTCGTGTGCCAGTGTTTTTGCTCCGCCTGGCCGTCTGCTCCGCGTCTCCTCGAACCTGAGAAACCATCAAGTTAGTGGCTGATCAAAGGGCCTCGAACACTTCAGACGCATCAAATGTGCTGCCACGTTATTAGCGCCGCCTCATCTCCATACGCTCTCACCTCGCGTCTCCGCCACCAAATTAGACCAGAGAGGACAAGGTGAGCAGCGCTGTGGGAAAGGGAAAGAGGAGGCCGGGAGTATCTCTTTTTAAAAAAACATTTTTTTTAAAGGGATTGACTTCAAACGCAGGTGTGATCCACTTAACAACTGGTGTGGCACTTGAGGGTGACTTTGAACTCTACATGAGGACAATGGACAACGAGTGAAGAAAGAGACACAGCTGAATTTAATAAAGCAAATGATGAGGCCGAGAGAAAGTTGTGCAAAAGGAGAGGAGAAACTTTTGTGCCTTTGATGTAGTGTTTCCGTGAAATTAAAAAAACAACAGAGGAGAATTTGCATCACCCTCAGATTTCTAACTTCCAAAGCAAACACATTAAACACAACATGAATGCACTAACCACGCCACCTTTCTATAAAGACCGAGCACACCATTCATCCACACAACCACAACAATAGCACAGTTAGAGTCACACATGTCCAGAGACCTTGGAAAAAAATTTAAGTATAAGACGAGTCCTGCAAAGGATACCGGACACCGGATTTATAACAACGCTGGAGTTAAATATTGCTCACTTAAGTGCCTTATAGGAGAGACCAGCATTTCCAGTTGACCATACTGTGATTACATTTGAGCAGACACACACACACACACACACTCTTTATGTGTATCTGATGTCTCCAACCGTCTTTTTTCCCCTGGACTTTCTCCCCCGTGCCCTCCTCCCGCTTTCCTCTCTGGTCAGATTGATTTCCGTCATGATGAAAAACACATTTTTCCGCTTCTCTCTCTAAACCGCACCCACTGATCAATTTCTTTCACACTGGGTAAACATTCATTGAGCCATGTGTTTGGAAATGTCATCGCCACTCCGGCCAATGGGTGGGCCATACATATTTCATGTCGCCTGACACATGTTCGATTTCCTGTCAGCCGTCGATGGCATGTCTTATACCTGGGAGAAGAAGCTGGGAGAAATTAACCATGCACGCTGTCGAAAAGTTTCATATCCAATCTCTCAGACCTTTAAATTATAATAAACTATATTATGATGCTGACATGGAGGTTATTCCTTGCTCTTTTGGTGAAGCGACAGATTTTATCAGTTTTTTAAAATTTATTTTATGCTGAATAAGTCAGATTTCTTTACTGTAGTGTATTTCACATTGTGCCCTTTTTAAGGTTTAAATGTGTGTGTGTGTGTGATAATACAGTTTTAATATTCAGCATATGATCTACAGATCTTTATTGGTTGACATAAATGCTAATAAGATAAA
This sequence comes from Pseudoliparis swirei, assembly GCF_029220125.1. Lineage (NCBI taxonomy): Eukaryota > Metazoa > Chordata > Actinopteri > Perciformes > Liparidae > Pseudoliparis > Pseudoliparis swirei. The sequence goes on along the minus strand of NC_079397.1, from coordinate 14,533,301 downwards.
AGCAAAATAAATACATTAGCAAGAAGTTACAAACCAATGGAAACGTGACAGATGACAGAACAAACCCACAAGTCGGACATTGTGGATTTCTGGTCCGTTGAATCAGAGCCGCATTAACGGATGCCGATGCTCTTCACAGAGAACATGATCAAGTACACCGGAAGCCCCGACAGCCTGCGTTCCCGCACTCCTATGATCACGCCCGACTTGGAGAGCGGGGTCAAGGTCTGGCACCTGGTGAAGAACCACGAGCACGGAGACCAGAAGGAGGGCGACCGCGGCAGCAAGATGGTCTCGGAGATCTACCTGACACGACTTCTGGCTACCAAGGTGAGCCGCTTGTTCCTCGGAAAACATCTCATCACGCTGTAATGTCATGACATGTCATTAAGCTGACGCTTTTATCCAAAGAAACTTACAATCATACACCGTAGACGCAGCAACAGGGAGCAATTCAGGGGTAAGTGTCTTGCTCAAGGACACATCGACTAGGGCGGGGATTGAACCTCCAACCCCCTGATTGAAAGACGGACCTGCTACCCACTGACCCAGAGTCGCCCTTTTGTGCATGTGCGTGTGCCTCATGCTACGGGCACTCTTTATTTGGATCCGTTAAATTTTACAGGCTGGGATTTAAAGAGAACTCACAACCCCAGCAGTTGCATGTGGGAATTATTCATATGTTTCATGAAACAGTTCAGCAGGTGAAAGGTTAAAAGGTGACTGTAACCTTCACCCTGTGTTACCATGACTCAGAAAACCCTAACTTAGATATTTATATTTACTCAGGATGAGTCATCTCAGGGGGTAAAATTATTCAAATATATTCGTCTATCCCCTCAGGTGACGGAGAGAGAATAGATACTTCTGTTTGTTTTCTCTTTTCACTGCTGTTGTGTTGACGCGGCAGCAAATCAAAAAGAGGGGAAAGAAGACAAGATCCATGAAGCTCGCCGAGGAGTTTCTCTTATATCAAATTCAAATTATCAGGATAAAAAGAAATACCTATTAAATGAGTCTCTCTGAATATGAATCCGGAATAAAAACACAGCTAATTGGGTTTTGAGGGAAATGTGACTTTGATCCAACAGCTGAATGCAAATTGCCGAGCTACTCGGAAATCACCTCATCGCTCCTTTTTTCATCAACACTTCCTTTCTGTCAGACACGAGTGGAGAGAAAAGGAAAACATAGAGAAGGTCTGCGAGCTGAAAATGTTTTAAATCAGGAACATTTCTGATTCTTTTGTATCCTCTGCCCGGAGTCTGACATGGAGTCACTCACACACTGTAAACAAGCATAGAAAGAAGAGATATGGGAATAAAAACATTCATTCTTGAACGTGTACAGCCTGTTTAGGAGACAAAAGTTATCTTTAAATTATTACCTCCAGATAATATGCGTTCCAATATAATAATATATAATAATGCGTATACTTTGACTGTATTGATGTGTGGCCAGATGAGCAAAATCAGGTAATTAATTAAATCAGATGTCTGAGACCGTGACAACAACAGGGTACGGTAGTGTGTGTGAAACAGGTCGTGATCAGCAACTTGTGAAATAAACAAATAAACAAACAAATTGGAGAATACATAACAGGAGGCAGCTGTCACCACGTCACATCCTGAATAGTGAAGTCCTCCACAGGGATGTGCACGTCGCCTCTCGGCCACAGGGAGCCAGGCACCCAGAATGCAATGCAGCAAGGTGGTTTTCGGACTGCAGACAGCACATCATCTTTCCAGATGGATCGTTTTCCGGAAATAACCTGTTTATCTTGGCCGGCCATCTCTCTCGGTGAGGAACGATTGGAGAGACAGGCAGAGTAATTGACTGCGTTTGGTTTTCACCTCGCCAATAAAAACTTCTCCCTGGCAACGCCGCTGACGTCTCTCATTTGAGCTCCGTCAGTGTCACTCTGACTGAGTGTGGGTACAGGGCGTGTGCGTGGAGGGGCACTGGGAAGGATTGCACGGTGTGCCTCTCTTGTACACTCAAGTGTGCGTGTGTGTGCGTGTGTGTCTCTCCCTCATTTTTCTCCTTCGTCACATTTTCCGTTTCAGCGCTCTCCTCTCATTTTAATGAGGAGGCGAATGGCATCAAAACATCCCGATGACGCACTGTGTTTGGAGTGCAGTCTGATGACAGGGTGTGTGTGTGTGTGTGTGTGTGGGGGTGTTGCTAGTTTCAGCTCCACGAGGGACCTGAGAACCCTGTGATGATGACGACAGCAGTGTATTTGCATCGTGGTCCCCGAGGTGGGCGCTCACAGGTGTCGGTTGCTACGAACACATCGCTGCGTGCACACCGACGAACGTCGGTTTCCCCTCGCCGACTAATGCCGCCTGTCACTCGGAAGGAACGCGGGCTTGAGAGAGAGATATGTAATTCCATCTTCATCGGGAAACGATAAGCTGGAGGGAATGTGGGCCACGTTAGAATTATAGCCGTGATTGTTGGACTAACGGGATTCTCTCTTGACTCCGTGATTCCGTCGCAACCCAAAATTGGATTTGTGTTTGCCCGTGCCCGTACGGACACCTCATCCGCCACACTCGACGGCCTCTTTTTCTGATGGGGAAACCTCCGTCGTTTCATTTCCACCTCTCGCTCTGGCCTTTTCCCGTGCATCCCATCAGCTCATTCTTTACAAGAGGATTAGATTCTCTCACTCTCTGTCTCTTCTCCTCCTCCTCCTCCTACTTAAAGTCGCCAACATTAAATCAAATTAGGGTCAATGGTGCAGTGTGGGAGCTAATCCGGCAGCACAAAGAGGCTTAGGAGATGCGCCGCCTGTTCCCAGATATTATTAAAAGTCAACTGTGAAATAACAATTTCCCCCATCAAAGCTGCGAGCAGATTTAGGGCCCAGGTCGGAGAGATAGGAGTCAGGCAAACACCGGAGCTTGAGGACAAAGTGACGGGCACTGCACAACAAATATACGTTCATCCCAATCTGACAACTTTAGGAATTTATATGTTTACCTTCGCATAGGGTAGACATGTTTATGTTTTGATCGCCGTGTATTTATTTATTTATTTATTTGTATGCGTGTTACTCGCATAACTCAAAAAGTATTAAACCGAATCGCATGAAATTTGGTGTGATGATTGGTTATTATCCGGGGACCATTTGATTAGATTTTGGGATCGATCGGGTCAAAGGTCAATGTCAAGGTCATGAAAAGGTCAACATCTTCTTTTTACCATAGCGCGGTCAATTTTTATCCAATTGGCATGCAACTAATGCCAACATGTTCATAATTCAATGCCCATTCTTGTGATATGCGAAGGTATGCGCTCTACCGAGTGCCCATTCTAGTTGTACATGTATTAGAGTGATATTCTCATTCACCCAATCAATATAGATACTGGCTTAAAATACATAATAATAACATACATGTTCATATTCCATGAAAGTCACCATCATTATAACGTATGTGTGTGCAGAGGGAATCCGAGAGTGAGACTGCGAGTGGGTGATTGTGCACATTGGTGTCTGTCCATTTGTAATTTAATGAATAAATACCTGGTTCAGGGTTTCATATAATCCGTGTTTCATCCCTTCTTCTTTATCTTTTGCAGGGCACATTACAGAAGTTTGTGGACGACCTGTTTGAGACCATCTTCAGCACGGCCCACCGAGGGAGCGCTCTGCCGCTGGCCATCAAGTACATGTTTGACTTCTTGGATGAGCAGGCCGACAAACACAACATCCATGACCCGCATGTCCGACACACATGGAAGAGCAACTGGTGAGTTGAGCAGTTTAAGCACCGGAAACTGCACATATCTTTAAACACACACACACACACACACAGACTCACACACAGACTCACACACACACACACACACAAAGACAAAGTGTCTGTGGTCAGGAACCCTGTACACACTGGTGAGGCAGATCCTTGGATCTTTGACAGACGCACAACTGGTATATAATCTTAACCCACCAGTTTGGGGCCCTTGGCTCCCTTCATGGCCTCTTCTTTCTGCGCCGTTATGTAATGCACTGCAGACGCAATCGGTACATCCTGGCATATTGCACATAGCTCCGCCCTGGTTTTGCCGTGTGTCGGTGCCAGGCTTCACCACACGCCTCTTCCCATCCTAATATCCATTAACCACAGGGGCATGTAATCTTCATTAAAGCCATCCACAAGGGGCTAATCCAATTGGCTGCCAAGACTCTCCATCTATTATCATGGATAACTGGGCCAAAAATCCCCTGTCACTGTAAAAAAAAAGCTCCGTAGCGACAAATGTGCGCTTCCAGGTGAAGGAAGTACACGTCTAAATTAATATCTGATGGTTAATTTACACCAGCCTGTCCTTTGTGAACCCGCCTTCAGAGGTCAGTAGGGGTTAAATAATCAACAGTGCAACAGAATGCAGTGAGGAGAGAAATAAAAAGGTGAAGAAAGGGAAGTGAACTCAGTGGGAGTTAAACGCGCACTAATATCTCATTAGCCTCCCGGCCTTTGCCAAAATCCCAGCATGCATCACTCAGCCCAAGGCTCAGGGGGACCATCGGAGGATAAAATTGATGTGCATCAAGGGAGAAATAGAGAAATGGAGGGGGGAATTGATGGGGGGGTGAAGTGAAAGAAGTGGGAACATATTATTTACTTTCCGCTATGATCTTAATTTGTGTCCTTTTCCTGCGTTATTGGGCCATTTGCCGTGTGTGTTAAGTGTTTTGGGAGGGTGCAGCGGGTCGCTCTCACATTGGACTCCTAATGGAATGGGCTCTCACGAGAAGGCTGCGAATGAACAGCAATTTATCATAACACACCATCACAAAAAAGCCACTTAGATCGAACACAAAAAGCATTTGTGCTGATGTAACCGTAGACATCTTCTCTGTGTGAGATGTGCACATGCGTCTGTTCACTACTCTGTGTGTGCTTACCCGTAACCGTTAATCGTCTCAGAGGAATGCCATGTCCGCTGCAACAAAAGCCTTCGTTTTGTCTAATGGTCGAGAATAATAAGGCCTTGCTGGGCCCCCTCTCCCATTAAACCTAGCAGGCCCATCGCCATCATACACACTATTAACTTCAACCCATCACTGCAGCCAGATCTACTTCATCCAACTACTCCCCCCCCCCCCCCCCTTCAGGGCTGTGCCACCGTCAGAGCTCCACCAGATCATCTCAGCCTGTGGTGTTAGTTAGAATATTTTTAAATTACCTACTAATCAAACATTTGTTTATTTTTTTATATCATTAAAAGCTTAGATTTGTCGATGTATAAAATCTTATAACAGTTTTAAAATATATTATCTTTCTATAATAGCTTATAGTAAATTCGTGTTGCTTTTTTTTTTTTGACATTCAGATTTCCATTTGATTCGACAGAACAGCCACACACTTTCAGATCTGAAAGGTTCCTAAAAATGGTGTCCAACATTCATTCTAGTGCAGGAAACTATCTGTGACCCCTTACAAGCCAAGGTCATCCCTCACAACCGCATTGTGACAGCAATAGCACACCCACATATGCCCCTTCAATGTCACCCAAGCTGCCTTATCGAGGTTTTAAAATCAACTGCATGAAGTAAGCTGATATGCATTTGTCAATTTTAATCGTGCAAGTAAAATTCAGTTAAAATGTTATTTCTGCATTGCGCGACGGAGCTGGAATGTGTGTGTGTGTGTGTGTGGACAGTAAGTGTGTGCATTGCATGAGTCACTGGCTCCAGGAGCATCTCCAGATGGTATCTTTTGGATTAGCGGCAGTGTGTCAGCGGCTCCTCTCAGCCTCTCTCTCCGTGTTGGTGTTTGTGTCTCTGTTGGCAGTGTTTGTCATGTTGCGATGCGGCAGACAGAATTTTAATTATTGTTCAAACTTGGCACACGGCCTCATCTTTTCTGCATGCAGATAACTCGCCTGTCTGTTTTCATACCGCAATCCCAGCCCACTCAGAATGTCACCGCTAAACCGATGACTTTTAGGGTTGAGATAATTATCTGGAGTTTTTAAAACCATTTCCAGAAAGGTTCCAATCGGTTCGTGCTCTTTTCCCGGACGCGCAGCTCGATCGGTGAAGGGTCGCAACTCGCCGTTCACGTGAAAGGTCGTGCCTTTTTGCCCTGCGGCGGTCCAGTTGGCACAGTGCCCAGGCAGGTCACCTTTCTAAAGCTGTTAATTCAAACCGTAGATCGCTGCATGAGAAAGGTCGGGCGCGGCCGGTGCACCTGCATGTCCCGCGATGCCTCAGGATCACATCTGTGACCCGCATCACATCTGTGACCACGCAGCTTCATTAGGCTGGTCCACAGAAATGGGACAGTGTCCCACAATTGCAGATTCAGAGGCTCACTGTGTGCCAGAAGTGTCAATCAGTGCCAACAGCACGAGGCAGTGAGACAGGCTGCTGAAGGGAGACGTGTTGGTGGGGATGTACTCTGGCGCCCGTCACAATATTAACAACGGACCTGATAAACAGTACGTAGGGTTTACAGTGGTGTCATTGTTTTTGCGGCTTGACAATTGGAATATTTTGTCAGGGCTGATTGGTGAACTTTCCTTTTTTTGGCGGGGGGGGGGGGCGGTGAGGAATAGCACAGTGGATTTTCTTTGAAATGTCCGATGTATTCAGATTCATCAAAGAGATCTGCCTCAACCACACACCATTTAGGAAAAATGATTGCTATTATCAATTCCTGTTTGAGTAGTGGGTAAAGACTTCTCTGAAGTCAGTTTGAGTTCACAGCATTGTGTCGTCTTCAATGGATGGGCAGGGGAACGGTCCTTTGTTAAATGAGCTTCCTCTGACTCGGCCAGCGTAACTCCTCGAGGATAAGAGATGCCCTTGATCTTGGCAGCTGATATTTATCCTAATCCCCGACCAATGCACTGATCATATCCATCCCTCAGATTCTTAAAACTACTACTGGAATATTATGCGCTTTGCCTATTTCCAACACAATAGACAGTGTGTAGATGTTATTATGGCGATGTGGGGAAGCTCATCATCTTGGTCTCCACTGGCCCATTGGAATAGCCCATACCTCAAAGCACAGGGCAGCTGAGGCAGATTGACAACTATCAAGGCAGCACAGCAGTGGTGTTAATATCCCTTTGATCCCTGTATCTAATCCCACTAGATTATTTGCTCGGATTAATTTTGAAGTCATAATGTGGAGTGTTCATTTCTCTAAATCCAAATCCTCTTTTGTTAGATTGAACATCTGAATGACTTTGTTGGTGGTTGTGCAATGATAAATGCATGGGGGTGGGGGGGGGGAGGTAGGGGAGGGCCGGTGGTATTAAAATGATTGCAGTTCAGTTGGTATTGTGTTTCCTTTTCCCTGATCCTTTGATTTGGTATCCCACAGAGAAACTCTGACGCAGGTTGGACTGCACAGTCCTTCCTCTTTGATTTTTGCCACATTAGCTAAAAATGCAAAACCAAGGGAATAGTAAAGATATAGAGATCCAAGTAGCTAAACTCTTTATTAATACCACCTGAGCCTTCACTGCAACATACGGATAAAGGCTGCCTTATATCTTTTCGTTTTGGCAGAAACAAGCCCAGCAAATAAACAGACTTGTATATTTTGATTATTCTGGACAGGCACAAAATAGGACCCACTTGCACAAACAAGGCAATATGATCCGTTTCACTGTGCGGCCCCCATAGAGGACCCATGGACACTGCTCGAGAAAAAAAAAACCAGATCCAGCCACCACCTGGTTTTAAAGATAAAGGCTTTATTGAAGTGAACACCCCTCAAATAGAGCACAGCAGCAGGGCATTTCAAAGTGAATGAGTCCGTGTTCATCTTCTGGAGCATCATGTGTTCATGCCTGAGTGGCTGAAGCAAATATGAAAATGACATTGAGACGTTCCATCTCAGAGCGGTTCAGATGGACACAGACCTTTTGTTTGACTTTACCCTCTTTGTTCCTCTGTTTGCTACGTTTGTTTTCTGTCACTGAGATGTAACTCATCTATGAATGCAAAAGTCAGTTTAATGACAACATGCATGTCATAAATAAATACGTCTTTGATCGTTGTGTTTTTTTTGTCTGTTTTGGTAAATCGACTTCACCAAGTCAACATTGGCGTATATTTGAAATTTAAAGAAGACCCATGTGAATGGAGATTATCTGCAGCACACCTACATACATTATTGAAAAGTGATGACAAATAAATGTATTAAACTTGTAGAATCGCAACTAGGGTGCCACTAAAATTCTGTGTTCTCTTTTCCCCCGTCCCTGCAGCCTACCTCTGCGTTTCTGGGTGAATGTGATCAAGAACCCCCAGTTTGTGTTCGACATACATAAGAGCAGCATCACAGATGCCTGTCTGTCTGTGGTGGCCCAGACCTTCATGGACTCCTGCTCCACCTCAGAACACCGCCTCGGGAAGGACTCACCCTCCAACAAGCTGCTTTATGCCAAGGACATTCCCAGCTACAAGAGCTGGGTGGAGAGGTAAGCTGCTGATGAATGTATACACCGAAGAGAGGATGTGTGTGTGGGCTTTCATTTGATTGAAAACATCAGACAACCTGCATTAGTCATGTTTCATTCTCTCACACACACACACACACAGCGACTATAGCTGTGTGATCTATGGGCCATGAAACACAATCCAAATTACAACACAGTGGGAATGGATGGGAGCGCCCAGGGCAGGAGATCTACAGTACAGAGAAGTGCATTTTTTTGTGTGTGGAAAGCGAGAGAGAAAGCATTTTTTGAGAATAGCAGGCAGTAGACAGTGGTTATTTGTTAGCGGGGGAGGCGAAGAGGTCCTAAATAAAAGATGGGGTAGTCTGAAGCGGTCCAGGCTAGTATAAATGTGCCGGGAACGTCGTCACAAGACAAGCCTTGGGACGAGGATATACGAGCTCTGCTCGAATGGGTGGAAGCAAATGGGGAGCTTCAGGCTCAGGACCACACTCATTAGTCCCATGTGTGTCTGCAGTGTGCGTCCGTGGTCTCCCATGAACACACACACAGGTTTGAGGAATTTGTGAGGGTCATCTGCTGATTTATGCACGGCGGTGTTTGAATACTGTAAGCTGAAGAATGATCAGCGTGGACAGAGAAGGCAGCCCCTGTAGGGGGCAGCACAAGACGGATCTGCTGCCTGTGCTTATTTGTTGAAGCGCTCGTGCAGTGGTCATTCAGAGGTCTGTCTCATGTCAATAAATCAAGCCTTTATTGCAAGTTTGGTGGAGCAATACTGTCATCGGCTAACACTCCGGTGGATCTGTGCTATTGAGTTGGAAGCCTCTGTAAAGTAGAGGTGAGTAATAATAATCATAATAATGATAACTTTATTTATATAGCACCTTTAAAAACAATGTTTACAAAGTGCTCCACAGAGAGTCAAAGCAAAACAAGTGGAATAGCAAGAAATCAATATTACATTGAAAAGTATATATTAAAATAATAAATTATAAATTAAAAACCAAATAAATTAAAAATAAATTAGGGGAACCAACGTTCTGCATAAAAAGACTAGATCACTTAAAAGCTGTTCTATAAAAATGGGTTTTAACCCTTGTGTTGCCTTAGGGTCATTTTGACCCGAATCAATATTACACCCTCCCCCCGCCTTTGGGTCATTTTGACCCGATTCAATGTTTCACCCTCCTGTTACCTTTATATTTACTAACATATTTTACCCTTTGGGTTCAATTTGACGCCAGCAATTAAAACCTCCAGAAAATTATTAGAATTAATATTGTTTTCCAAGTTTAAGTGTGAGGCACTTTATGTTTGTTTGTTGACTACCGAAAGAACACCGACATTAAACATTGAATGGGGTCAAATTAATCCTAAATCGGGGGGAGGGTGTAATATTGATTCGGGTCAAAATGACCCTAAGGCAACACAAGGGTTAAGAAGTGATTTAAAAGAAGTTACTGATTCTGTAAGTAAGTAAGATAGATAGATAGATAGATATGTACTTTATTAAAAATAAATTAAAAATAAATTAGGGGAACCAACGTTCTGCATAAAAAGACTAGATCACTTAAAAGCTGTTCTATAAAAATGGGTTTTAAGAAGTGATTTAAAAGAAGTTACTGATTCTGTAAGAAATTAAGATAGATAGATAGATAGATATGTACTTTATTAATCCCCAAGGGGAAATTTGTCGTAACAGTAGCAGCACCAATAAACTAAACACACAAGAATACAAAATAAAATATAAAAAACAGGGATGAAAGATAAAGATGTATACAAGAAGTATACAAAGTAAAATATAAGTAAGGCTGCATCTAGAGCTGCTCTCCATGGGGCCAAACTAAACATGACAGGGAGAAGATGTATATGGAAGAACACTGCAGCTATGAAAGAGGAGCGCCAAAAGAAGTGAAGACTGTAGAGGGACAGAGGAGATGTCCTCCTCGCTCTCCTTTTTTGGGACAGCGTAATTGTAAAGATGGGACGTGCTCACCTGGAGAGCAGGCGAATAAAAGCCTGCGCACCAGAAGGAAAAGGAGGGGCATTTACACATCGCATGTCTACTGTTCTGCAACTATATAAACATGTGAAATGCTACAAAATAATGCATATTCAGTAGTTTGGGTTTTTTTGTATATATTTCGGGTTCAAAGGCGGTGCAATTGGGCAGAGCAATTATATCCCACAAAGCTTTTCACCTGCTAAAGTATGGTAATGTTATTAATATGTGGCTGTGAAATATCATAAGAATACAGCGTAATATGAAAATGTCAGTCCTTTTTTGTCATAAAAAATTTATATCCCCAAAGAATATCACTTAAAGGTCATAGGATAGAAGTCATAAAGGTCACTGCCATGTTATGATTTGCCATAAGATGTAACCAAAATATATTTAAAAATATATGACACAATAATGAATAGTATACTTAGCAATAATAATCTTATTGTAAAGTATGTCGTTAGAAATGTCAGAGAAAACTAATCAAAGTCAAAATAATTATAGTACTTTGCTGTACTATAAACATAAAAAAGTCATAGTATTCTATAAGAAATTAAGAGTGTTATAGTGTTGCAAGTCCTATAAATGTAAAGGTGTGACGTTCTTAAAGACTTCTGCTACATTGTGACATTTTCACGACATTCTGTATTATGCCATTTCTATTTCAGGGAATAGTATGGCATACAAATTTCATAATAAATGTGATATGATATGCCATATAAATGTCAGAGTAAAGTGAGCCATATAGATTTCATCAAACAGTAAATCACAAAAAGTCATCGTATGCCACAAGGGTTTCATAATATATAAAGTATGTCATAAAAATGTTGCCAACATACCTGTGAGGTGTTCTGCCCTTGTCTGAATACCTAAAATGTATTTTAATCGGTCCTGATACGTGACTGCCAGCCTGTAGAAGGCATGCTGGGGAAAAAAAGGTCAATTATCAAAAGCACTATGAACAAATCCAGTCTCGGGCGAATATTGGTAGAGTCTTGGAAAACACTTGTTCATGAAAACTTCCCCCCTGTACACACACCTGTTCTCTGCATAACAATCCCCTGCTAGGAGCACCCCACAACTGCCCTCCAGCACTGAACAGGTGTTGATGCGTGTGTGTGTGTGTGTGTGTGTGTGTGTGTGTGACCTCTGTGTGAAGGCTGGGAGCATTACCCACCTGCCTTTTCCTTTGCTCAGTTGGTTCTGAAGACTTCCTGGCAAATCCATCTCTCCCTCACACGTGCCCAGAATTATCCAGCCGAACCCCGGGCCTGTCCTCGAGCGGCGACAGACATGTGATATGTAAATAACCAGCTTTAATCAGTTGATAGGAGCCACACAGCTGCTGGCGACAGTGACTGATCACCTCACCTCAATGTGTGCTGTGCTCAGTTGTGGTCTTCAAGGTTGAAATCGGAGGCCTGTCGGTGTCAACTCTGCATGTTATTTCTCACATTAGAGCTTTTCTAAGAGCTCTCAGAAGCAAACCGTCCTAACAAGTGTGTGCTTTGTTTCCCCTCTTCCCCGTCTCTCTGAATAGGTACTACTCAGACATTAGTAAGATGCAAGCGATCAGCGACCAGGACATGAACGCCTACTTGGCCGAGCAGTCACGGATGCACATGAACGAGTTCAACTCCATGAGCTCTCTCAGCGAGATTTACTGTTATGTGGGGAAATACACTGAGGAGGTGTGTAATGCTGAGACATCTCGTTATCTAAGAGTACAAGGCATAGACACTGATACTATTGATCTGTGATAAACAGAGTTAAAGGAATACTCCACTGAAAATGGGTATTATGTACTGGAGGAACGGCAGCTGCAGTCATCTTAGACTCACAGGAGTTATGATGGATTCAAACTTCCATCCAAACAGGAACTAAAGCATAAAAATGTTGGTCAAAATGTTTTGCTTCGTTTCTTATAATGATTCGACCCTTCAAGTTGATGATGATAGTGTCGTGTATTTCACTCGAAAGAAAAAGAAAAAAAGGCAAATCGGCAGTTTAAGAAAACTGGGCGTATTAATACTTCTTAGCTGTGGCTGAAAACGTTCATTGGAATCTACGGTAACAACCGTAAAGCAGCCATCCTCCACAGGGGGGAAGCTAAATATTTTTCCATAGCAACCTTTCAAGCTTAGTGAGTATTTGATGTTACAAATATTTTCGCCATTTTGTCATCAAGATAGTGTATTTACTAGTACATATTTACACACGTACAGCAGTATTTCACTGATTAAAAACAAAACCCATTGGAGCATCTTGAACAGTTGATATGTACTGATGCAGCTCCGTCATGGCACCTTCAGTGTCTAATGTGTGTCTGTGTTTCCTTCACTGTCCTGCTGCTAGATCGTGTGTTCACTGGAGCAGGACGACGCAGCCCGGAAACAAAGGCTGGCCTTCAAGCTGGAGCAGGTGGTGGCCTTCATGAGTCTGGAGAGCTGAGGACCACACTTCCCAGGGCGCACTGGGAAAAGACCCCATCAGAAACCGAGCCGTGCCTGAGCGAAGACCCGTCCCCATCTTTTTCATCATGCGACTTCCTCCCTCCGCCTTTCAAAGATGATGACTTCTTCCTTGACCTTTTTCTGCTTCCTCTTCCCCCAAGAACATTTTTTTGTTTTCCTCATCCACTCTGCTGCATAGACTAGTTTACCTGAAGATATTGGAAGGGTGGTTCGGGGCTGAGGTCGGCGTTTCCCACAGTGCAATGCGGGGAATCCCTCAGCTTCACCACAGAGAAGCTTCAAGGGGTGATTGCTTGAAAGCTGGCCATATTGGCATACTTCAGTCCCCCTGCTGGAAGAAGAGGGGGAAAAACATTTTTATGTTGCCTTTAATTCTTTAAAATCCACAATGTTGGGTGTCCATTTTGTTGAGAACTTTTTTCAGAAGTAGGATAGTGAAAACATCTCTAGAGTCCAGTTTATTGTAGTTCTATATTCAATGTTCGGAATCAAGAGGAAACATCAGAAACGACGCCTGCAAGCCAAATGAACACCTCTGAAGAAAATTAATGCAAGGATGGTTTGCCAAGTTTACACTGTACCTACAAGCGACGCGTACATATCTGCAGAATTTGGGGCGAGTCCAGGCAAAACCAGAATGTTCTTGTGCTCTCTCTCTCTCTCTCTCTCAATGTAGCTGGAGTTGTAATTAAGAAAAAGACTGATGGGGGCAGGGAAGAATTAGTGCTTCTCTGGACTTTTCCGTGATCGAAACGTGACTTGACACTAAAACTTTAAAAACCAGAACATCCCCAAACTCCCTTTACAACATTCACCCATTTTTCCTGCCCAGCATACCTTTGCTTAAAAAAAAACGCTCATGATTTCTGCTTCCATCTGGCTTATGTGGCTACTGCAAAAATTAAACAAAACCCTGGAGGTCCTGGCCCAAGTTGGATCCTCCGTAAGAAGCACACAACCAACTCGGGACGACGGTGTTCCGACCGCTCGTCCAGACACCGGGAGCGGTCGTTCTCCGGCTCTTGCCACTTCCAATCTTGTGTCGCCACTGCGGCAGTCTATCAAAGCACACACACACGCACAGATACACACACACACACAATCAGCAGCTGCACAAGATCTTGACTGCCCAGATATCTACGCCAACCCTGCAGGAGGTAAAGGGAAAAGCTGACTGAAATGTACTGGGTGAGAAACTGCTTGGACACGTCAAATGAGAAGAATGATTCTCCGGTGTAGCCCGAGACGGCCGACCGCTCTCTAACGGGCTCTGTTGTGAGAGCAGCGCTTCTTTCCCAGGATGTTCTCATCGAAAGACTTTTGTGTGGAGAAATCAACCAAGATGGACTTAGTCGGTCAGCCGAAAACCAAAGGAGCTTGACATTTTCAAAACAGTCAAAAATGTATTTGTAAAATGCCACTGAGGAACCGACGAAAAAGACGACCACTTCTAGGACAAAAAAAATATTGTGACTGAAACTTTACGTGATTTTTCTGACCTCAGTGTGTCGAGGTGAGAGGCTCTGTGGGCGAGGTGATGCGATCCTCCTTCCTCTTTCCATCGTCCCGGGTCTCTCCGGTTCTCGGCACACCGTTCGCCCTTGTGTCCGGCTCCCGACTTACCAGTTTTCTTTTCTGTTTTGCACAAGCGTTGGAGATGGTAGCTAGTTGCATACAGCAAAATCCTAACTGTTGAGGCGCTCTTGTCTGTATTAGTGTAGTTGTCCTCAGTGGCGGCAGGGGGGGGGGGGGGACCTTCTCCAAGCCTCAGAAAAAAGAAAAAAAGAAGAAAAAAAATCGGATAGAGCAGGAAACAGAACAAGAAGTGAACATCACGGCAGGATCAATAGAAAAAGTTAGACATTAAAAGTAGATACGACTTGTTGGAGAGAGCGATTGAAAGAGAGATGATGGAGGCGCCCTCCGTACCTTTTGACCTCTGCCCTTTCTTTTGCCTTGACAACGTGCCCCATGTGGTGATGTGAATGTGTGAAGACCGCCCTCGGTCCACCTTGGGTCCTTTATTGGCTTTTTAAGCGCATGTAAAACGTAAACAATTTAAGAAACTTATTTAAAAAAAAGTGAAAAATAAGAAAATTAAGCCTTGCAATGATGATGTGGATGTGTTCTTTTATCTTTCTTTTGCTTGGAAGAATCGAGATGGAAAAAGTGGATTGTTCTTGTAATAAAAACTATAACTTCCGTTGAAGGTGGAACCTTTATCCAGTTCAACCCCTAATGCAGAACCTCATGCCCATGGTTTTTGTGAAGTTTTAGATGCTAAATAAAACAGATATTATATACCCTTGCATGTTGACCTACTTGGATGGTATGAAATAGAACTGCCTTGCTCAAAGATATTTATAAACTTCTACTACTACTTGGGACTTTAAAGTAATTTACAAGTCAACTGTTAGTTTTAAGATTATGGATCTCACACGAAGATAACATGAACCCTGTTTTTAATTTATTGTCCCATTTACCGTGGCCTCCATTACAGGCCTCCAGTGTTTTGCGACAGCCGGGTCTTTTAGTTGTGGCACACAAGCTAGCTTTGCTTATACATCTCATGTTGGTACCTCTCTATATAGCATTACATTGGACATTTCATCATTACCGCTTACAATCTGGGTCTCCATCACTTGAGACCAGAACAGAAACATGATTGGAAAAGTATGAAGCTGTCCAAATAAGTAAAGATGGCCACTTATGAGAGAAAACAGACATGGTTCTACAAAGGGTTAATTTCATAAAAAGGCAACAAAGAGTTCATCAGTTTGCTATCATCACTAAATCATAATGTTACTAAAGGAGAAAGAAAGAAATACCCATAAGAAACAATGTATACATCAGACAGAAAACCGGAACTTTATAACAAGAAAGGCTTATTAGGCTTACTGGTAGACTTATGTTTAAGACTGAGGTTGGCAAGTAGCGGTTTCTTTCTTAGCCCTTGTGTCAAATGTATGTGAGATAGTCATGTCCATTCATTACTGTGCAGCGATTCAGTAGGATGAACGTCCTGGAGGGGTACATTCACATGGAGCGTGCTGGACATGTTATTTAGTAAACATAGCAAACCAATTCCACTCTGTTATTGGGAAAGGAGGGGAATCAATATTGATTTAGGGACATGACATGATTAATTCATGCAAAAGCTGGCATTGACCTTGTTAGAAACATATTTAAATAAGATAATTTCAAAGAAACCCCTTGTATTCACGTAGCCAATGTATACTCCGTCTATATACCCAAAGCTTCCCCTCCCTGCCGTGTGAGTCCTGGACTGTCCTTGTGAATCTACCCCCAGAGTCATTCCTCCCGTTTCCTTCCCCTGTAACCAAGGTCGCCTTGCGTTGCCAACACCACAGATAAAGTTTCCACCTTCAAACGTCTTGTAGGAACTTAAATGTCCTCCTCGCTCAGTGTTATAGCAGGTGTTACAGAAACATGCTAGAAAAGACTTTTACTAGACCATATTTGAAAGATAAAGAGTATCTTATCAAGAGACAAAACAGAAACCTGGGGGATATAAGGCGAGCTTCTCTAACTTTGTTATAATTGTATACCTGTGTATGTAAATATAATGCATTCCTATTTTGCAGTCAAGAACAAAATACTATTTGTAATATAGAATAAACTTTATTATGAAACCAAGCATTTCATTATTGTGTTTTATCATTGATTGTACTTCCCTCTCACAACATTGCAGTCTACAGTTTGCAGAAAGAAATTCACAAGTCATTTAAAAAGTCATGAAAAAGTTATCGTTATTATAGGATGGCGAAAATAGAAAAATAAGTCATAGAATAGTTTGCCGAAAAGGTCAAATGGCTCTACTTTTCCTGTCCATCTCAAGGACCGCACTGGGTGTTCAGGCCCGTTGAGGCCATCTCAGGTCTCACAGAGCAGCGCACTTTATGCACAAAGATACATAAACCACAGCTGTTCCACTCTGTGTGATATCAGGATACACAAGGACATGAACTGTTCTACATAAAATAGCTGAACAAGACCTCTCCTATGAAAAAAAAATCCTTTGATACCAGAAAGATGCATAATGGCCTAATCCTTTTAAACGCTGGTAAGTATCCACATTATTCAAATTAGTTTTATCAATTTAATTTTAAGTAGGTGGCTTGATTTTTCGCATAGCCACTGGGGCAGATAAAAAAAAACCAAGGTGTGGAATAGATCTTTGCAAAGGGGGAGCCATGCACACGCTGAATAGAACCATTGTGAAGAGAAGTAGCTCAAGGAGTAAATCTCTAAATATGTAAATAAGCGTCCAACAGTCATACCATTAGGCTACCTTTATAAGCATGGGCAGAAGGCCCACAACGACATCTCATTTAGTCAAAACCTCTGAATTTATGGAGGATCATTTTGCCTTTCTTACAGATTGACAACATAATAACAAAGCCATCATATATATATATATATATATATATATATATATATAAGCGTCTTTGAGTACTATGAAAAGCGCTATAGAAATTGTATGTATTATTATTATTATTATATATATACACACATATATATATATATACACATATATTTTTATATATATATACACTACCGTTCAAAAGTTTGGGGTCACTTAGAAATGTCTTTATTTTTCAAAGAAAAGCACTGTTTTTTTCAATAAAGATAACATTAAATTAATCAAAAATACACTCTATACATTGTTAATGTGGTAATTAATATTCAAGGTGGAAGTGTCTGGTTTCTAATGAAATATCTCCATATATATAGGGAGCCCATCATCAACGATCACCCCATGTTCTATGGGTACATTGTGTTTGCTAATCGCCTTAGAAGACTAATGTCTGATTAGAAAACCCTTGTGCAATTATGTTAGCACAGCTGAAAACAGTTATGCTGGTGATATAAGCTATACAACTGGCCTTCCTTTGAGCTTGAAGTTTGTAGAACAAAATTAATACTTCAAATATTAATCATTATTTCTAACCTTGTCAATGTCTTGACTATATTTTCTATTCATTTGATAAATAAAAGTGTGATTTTTCATGGAAGACACTAAATTGTCTGGGTGACCCCAAACTTTTGAACGGTAGTGTATATGGGAATCTCTAAGAGAAAATATGTATATTGAACATATATTCCTGCAAATTAGGAATGCAGAGAACAAAGCTGGGCCTACAAATAGCTTTTTTTTTAATATTCTACAAGCTGCATTATTCAATATGACACATCAAAGGCTGTCAAACATATTTAAATGTACTAGATTCCTGTTTTCTTAAATGGCAGCTTCGAAATCTCCCAAAATAAACGGCTTCCACGTCTTTTTGCAACATCAACTTTTGCAGATGCAGGAAGACGCATATCACTACCTCAGCGCAACAAGGCCATCTTGAAACACCTTTCCTGAGACACTGCGGGCTTTAAAAGTCAGAGGTAAGCTAAGAAAGAAAAAAAAGACAAGTAAATGGAAAACAGGAGTGACAGATGAGGAACTAGAAAGTTATGTGTAGCAAAGGCGGACAGGGAAGGTGTGAAGTGTAGATAACAGAGTGACAACCCGCTGGAGGGGTGTGCCCATAGACTGGAGGCTGCAGCACTCCGGCAGGCTGACGGGGATGAGAGATTGAATTGGCCCAGTGTCACCCTCCATATACCAACCAGTGAACTGGGGGTAATGGGTGAGAAATAGAAAGAGGGACGGTGGAAGTAGAGAGAGAAAGAGAGGTAGGCGGAGGAGTGGGGGCCGCCAAGTGTCACCCTAATTTTCTGACTAGTGAGGTGGGAATAATGGAAGGGAGGAGAGAGGCAACTCTAAGGGGTGATAGGTTGAGAGGTAGCGAAGGGGGCAGGATGATATAGAGCCAGCTATGATTGCTTCGCACCAGGGGTGGCTCTCCACGCTCGCATGATCACCGCCGCCCTTTCATCCCAAACCCCCACCCCACCATTACATCCACAGACACTGATGTGATGTGGCCGGAGCAAAACAAAATATAGAAAAAAAGATTGCATCTGATCACATGGAGATAGAGTGACGGACGGACCAGGAGAAGAGAGGAATATGGTGCCGTTAAGGCAATCCGTGTTCGGGGGCATGAGGGGTTACAGGATTGGATAATCGATAAGGCAGAACCTGCAGCTTTGGGGACTTTGAAGACAAGAGACTATTAGATGTACTGTCAACAGAACAATTGAAAAGGTTATTACCACTCCATCAGCTGCCGTGGCAAAGTTTTCTTACAAAGGGCCCAGGTTTGAGTAACAGGCACAGGTAGGAAACTAATGTTGGGGCAAAGCATTGCACTCACAGCTCAGTTATGAGCTATCAGAGTATAAAACACTTCAAGCTTAGTAATGGTTGGGCCAGGCTAATGGTGCCAGCCTGTCTCCTGTTTGTGATGTATCTCTAACACTCACTGCCTTTGGAGCATGAAGACAGCCGAGCAGAACAGGTGGATTTGATCTGAGACTCGGAGGTGTCCAACTGGAGAAGGTGCATAGAGCCTAAATCGATTCATATTATCCGTCTTCTTTGCTTTTTTGACTGAATCTTTTTCCAGAAGGTTGCAGCTTTTCGAAGGACATTCATCCGTAACTGTCCACACAACGGAGGGTTTTCAAGCTGTTTCTATTGATTTGATAACAGTAGAACAGTCAGTTGAAATAACATTATGTTGGGGGTTTTTTTTTGCAAACAAAATATTGCCAAAAATCATTTTCGATAATCTCAGAAGATGCCAGAAAATGATTGAGTTTCAAACTCAAGTTTGTCATGTGGGCTCCTGACATGCTGTGTTGACGGGTCTAACTTCAGGTGTGAACTCAGAGATCTTGACAACTGCACAGAAACAGATGCCAGCCATTACCGATATGAGCCCATCCTCCTCCGTCTGCTCCATCGTGGTAGACGTTCGTGTTGCTGGAGGCAGGAGGGATGGAATGGGAACTAGATCAGACTCAAATGTAAAGCCCAAAACACCCTGAACTCAACAGAAGGAGGATGAAGATACACATCAGAGCAAACGGTTTCAGAACAAAGAGTTTGAACACTGACGTGCAAGTCTGATGGAGTTAAATGAATAAGTGTGTGATGACGCTTCTTCATTGCAGATACATGGATTTGAGTCCAATGTAATGGCTCCCCTTGCTTACTCCATTAAAAGCGTGTCGTAGGTCAAATCAGGTTGTATTTGTGATTAAGGAGTCTTATTTGTGTTCAAACAGTTCCTCCTATGTGATTATTGCCAAACTACATCTCAGAAACCTCTTCAACTGCATTGTTATGACTAAACTTGCCACTGATCTCCCACAAGCCAGCCCCTCTCTGTACAAACAAACATGCACACAAAATGCAGACACACACACACACACACACGCACACGCACACAGCATGCTCCAAGGTCTTTCCTTTAAGGGCTCCACAAATCTCCTCATCAATAACAACCATGCAATTCCTTCTAAACTGCACATTTGCTCCCTGGGCTGCAGCGCCGTATGCACTCACTGACACACACATTCCCAGAGCTGTATCTGGTATCTGTACATTGGATTTATTTGATTATTTATTGATTATTACTGTATCCAAGTATTCTTTTAATATATATTGAGTTATTGATAATGGATTATAGCTGTTCAACAGACAGGTACGGATACCAAAATCCCTCTGCTGCATGAATATGGAAATATGTATATATGTTTTCACAAGACATATGTTGAGCTCAATGTTTGATTGAGCTCAATCAGATTGTGTTGGGACATTTGTTTCATTCACATTGCCAACCATTCATATCACCCACATTTTTAGATGCATGTCTTTATCATTTTAATAACCAATTTATTTAATAAGATTTTGTTTGTATTCATCATCATCATCATCATCATACATGACTAATTCATTTTCAATTCATCATCAAATAATATAAAATATATATGGCTGCAAATATTAAATAATATATATATATATATACAGGACTGTCTCAGAAAATTAGAATATTGTGATAAAGTTCTTTATTTTTTTCTTTAATTAAAAAAAAAAAAAACAATTCTGGATTCATTACAAATCAACTCAACTGATTGCAAGCCTTTTTTTTTTTTTATATTGCTATTTTGATTAGCTTAAGAAAAAAAAAAAAAAATCCTATCATAAAAATTGTAAATTTTTTCAGACCAAAGTTAAAAAGATTTGTGAGCCTGTACAACACAGTTCATTGATTATCAAGGTTGAGGAAACCCTTGCAGGTGTTTCTGTTAATTAGACAAATCAAGTGATTTGTTTAATACCCTACTAGTATACTTTTTCATGATATTCTAATATTTAGAGATAGGATATTTGAGTTTTCTTAAGCTGTACATAATGAGCTCAATATTAAAAGAATACCAACCACAGTGTTGCAATATTTTGTTGATTTGCATATCACCCATCATTTTAGATGCATGTCTTTGTCCTTATTTAATTGCATTACAGAAAATAAAGAACTTCATCACAATATTCTAATTTTCTGAGACAGTCCTGTATATATTATATATATATATTATATATATATATATATATAATAATTTTCTTTCAAACTAAACATTTCAGTTGACATGAATGCTCCTCAATAAAGCTACAGACAATGAATAACAACATTTACATAACAAACATGAATTAGTGCTATAAAACCAAATTATTAATATATGGAAAGCAACATTTACATAACAAACATGAATTAGTGCTATAAAACCAAATTATTAATATATGGAAAGCAACATTTACATAACAAACATGAATTAGTGCTATAAAACCAAATTATTAATATATGGAAAGCATCCTGTAGTATGTTGTACGATAAATAACATGCAAAATGAAAATGACGAATATTCTGCAGTTTGGTACAGAGTCAAACGCAGTCCAGGATAATATAGGAAAATATAAAATCATTCATCAATCATTGTCAAAGGAATCAGCTTTTCTGTGAGCCGATCCGCTGGGGAAATAGACAAAGGGCAGCCCACTATCATAGTCAGCCACCTGTGGGCTTTTGTGGCCGGTCCAGTCACACTCCTCATCCCCACCATGTTAGCCTGTCTACAATGGACAGGAGCCCATCAGCTGGGCTCGGTGCTGGCCCTTCTCTGAGGGCCCGACGGCGGCACGACGCACAACCCTGCCAGGCACACACACGCGTATGTGAACACAAACACAGCCAGCATGAGAATACACACCACACGTTTTCACAGCTTCTTCAGCACCAACATTATGAATATGCATAACCCACTGGACCCGACTCGAGCAGGCTGTGCCATTCTTTACTGCGTTCGAGCCCACAAGATGTCAACACAAACAAAAGGGAAAACTAATCTGACAACACAGTGTGGGCCTTAAAGAAAAGAGCTTGTCCTAGCATGATATCAATGCACGTTGTGTATCAGAGACCATGTTAACAATGCAAAATGACTTCCACCAGGTATGCATACGCTGTACATGTGGCAAACTAAAAGTTTGCGTTTCAAGGGTCTGACTTGGACCGACAGCTTGCTGAGAGGGCACAGATTGTAAAGGCGTAGAAATGATGGCAGGAAGATCGTCCTCTAATCCAATTCAGCGGCAGCCATTTGAATAATTGATGTGGGGGACATAAATTGGTCCATTCCAGATGTCCCCTGCTCCCTTAATCAATACTGATTCCCTTAATCAATGGTTGGATGGCCGGCCCAAGGCTTCGGCTGTTCTCCCCCCATGCAGCCGAAGCTTCCCACAGTCTGAGTCACAGGTGGTTGGCAGAAAAGTGGCTGTTTGTGGCGATAGGCTCTGGGTAATTGAGGCTCTTACCCAGCGGGGTTAGGGTAGCGAGAGGGGCAGCGAGGACTGCAGATTAGTCTGGTGTCTAGGAGAGGCACATGGCGCCCACCGGGGAAATGACTGCAGAGAGATTCCAAGACCGACTTGAAAAGAAAACTTTCACGGTGTACGGACTCACTTGATAAATTCAAAGACAGCAGGTAGGTTGGTTATGGAGGACTCAAAATGACTTGAGAATAAATAAATAAGCCCCAGCTCATTTGAATATACGGACACGTAAATGTCACACATAAATAAATGAAGAAATACGTGTGGACACGTAAATAGAGAAAGAAATAAATGAAGAAATACAGAAATGTAGAAATATATTTATTTAATGATGTCCTGTTGATTTATAACTTATATTTATTCATTCCTGGATTTATTAATTTATTTATACATTTATTTAAGCATGTATCTATTTATTTATACATTTATTTATTTATTTATACATTTATTTAAGCATTTATTTATTTATACATTTATTTATTTATTTATACATTTATTTAAACATTTATTTATCTATTTATACATTTATTTAAGCATTTATTTATTTATTCCTATATTTATTCATGCATTTATTTATTTATACTTAAGTCATTTTGAGTCCTCCATAGTTGGTAGCTCGCTTGAGTGATACTGTGATAGCTAGTCAGCTGTCGTGGAGATGGGGGGGAAAGGGCATGCAGAGACTCTCACATCGGCTCACGCGGCATATGTAACCTAGTGGGAAAGAGGTGGTAACCATTAAAGCCACTAGAGGGCGCTGTATTTTAGGGAAAGTCAGTAGGACCGAACGAGTGTGTCACGTGACTGACTGGTGGCGTGTTGGTGGTTTTCCCGTTGCTCTATGGTGTGGGTGTGTGAACACCACGGGCATTTAAGCTAGCACCGTGATACGAACTAAGAGCTACCACTGCGGTTATTTGTGTATTAGAGATGTAAAATTGAGTTCAGACACATAAATTGAACATTCCAAATGACTTTAATACTTCTCTTCAACATAAGGAGAAGTCGAGAAATAAAGATCCCGAACTCTAGTGTTGCGTCTGGTGTATCATTAAATGTCACCTGCCTACACATAAATAACCTGAACCTCATTTACATACCAATAATCTTCATCTGTAAAGACTGAAACATGTTCAGCACACACACACACACACACACACAAGCAGGTAATGGTGGGCAGAGGGAGCCGTGTGCCAGGATGCCAGGACAGAGCGGAGCGTAGCAGTGTGTGGCAGCTGGGTGGCACAGCTGGGGGAGACAGATAACCCTCCGCCTGTAGGAGCTGACAAAACCGCCACGTCTCTCCTCAGAAGACGGAACACCACTTGCCTCCCGTGTCTCTCATCCTCCGTCTGCACCCCTTGCTCTTGTTGTCCCTCTAAATGCATCTCTTTTTGAAAGCGGCCTCGCATTTTCTACCTCCACAAAGCCGGCGCCCGTTACATCCCTCACCCTTTCAACGTCCTCTTCATATCTGCCTCTTATTCCAAACGTACCCCACGGCCGAGAGGACGCCGTCGGGAGTGGTCCTGAGGCTGGCAGCGGGACAACGCAGTAATCCGTCAACGTTCTCCTTTCTTTCTTTTTTTTGCCCAGTAACACATCTTTGTCTCACAGCCATCAACAGGTGTCAAGTGCAGCAAGTGTTGCAGACCAGAACAAAGAGCAGCTATAAAGAGATGTCTCCGAGCTTTAGACAACCGAGCGAGCATAACGCTGATCGGGAAGGCAACGTCTCCACTGGGGAAGAGAAATATCCTTGCTGGGCAATCAACATTCTTTACTGGCCAACTTTGTTGTGAAACCAACTGTATGCTATATATACACACCTCAGCTCTATCAGAGCCCATTGAGAGGGGCTGAGAAATGAAAATAAAATCGGCAACAAAGCACGACACAAAGCTGCCTTTGAGTGTCAGTGTGTTGCTGTTATCGCCATTAAATGTTAGTCATTGAACCAAATGTACATATTAGAACTTGAATGATGATTGCAGGTTTAAGATTAAACATCTACAAAACCATTCCATCTTTGTGATAACACTACATCTGTCTAGCCTAAAGTCAACTGAATCACACTTGAATTGTTGGTTTTTGAGAGAGTAGACTCATGACAATATGTAATGTAAGCATGGGCTGTATAAATCAAATGTATGTGTATGTCTGTACGCTTGTCTGTGATGAGTGTATTGAGCAATAACCGATCTCCTCACAAACATGGCACTTGGGTCTGATGCCCTGTCGAAGGATATTCTGAAACTGGGCTCTTCGCAAATGATGGAAAACAGGCTTCCGGACGCGCGTGAATTAAGTTCTCAACATTTAATGGCAGGAAGGGTAAAACAAACATTCAAGGCCTCACGATCGTGGTCTTCGAAGGTCCCGGCTCCTCAGGTCCAGCCTGAAGCCGTCGGGGTCCAATCAGCCAATCCTCGCTCTCAAAGGTGAGTCCAGCCTTTAACACCTAGTGATTGGTTCAAAGTCCCGCTAGAACAATGGTGGAGTCGAATGTCACTGAACCCCAGGTCAAAACGTCACTTCCGGTCAAGTATTTTCATAATAAAAGTCCCGTCTATTATTGTAAGTCCCTTCACGGGCTTCAACCGGCTTCGACAATCTATAATACTAACATACAGTCACTCTCATGCAACATACATTAATTCTTGCCATTTACATTTGCATAGAGTAAACATTACTCCTATGCTTCATAATACATTAATAACAATATCAATATTCTCCCTAATATTTCCGATTATAATATCTTTCTATATGTATTAATTTAAAGCATAAGACCTCTGCACATGTTCTTAAAATAAACTATTATAACCTAACACCTGCTTGGAGCTGCTTGGCTCTCTGACAGCACCCTTGAACAGGGAGGTGTTGTTATAATCGATTTACACAGCAATCACAGATCTGCACACAGCGACCTTCAACAAATCTCTCTCTGCTCATCAAAAGCCATCCGCCCAAAAGTGATTAATTAATCGGTTGTTCATCTGGGCATTCAAAGTCATTTGTCAATAGCTTTGCTGGAGTGGTGATTGTTATGTGAGTCTGACAGGAGGACCAGAAGTGACATCATGTCTGTCTGTCTTCACCAGCACATGGAACCTAAATGAGAAGCAAAATCCCTCTGTGTTTTGGAAATTAATGGCAGAAGGAGGATGTGACAAAGTGTTGAAATTCAAAACAGAGCGAGAACAACACACCTTTGTGTGTTGTTCTCGCTCTGTTTTGAAGAGAAGAGAAACAGAAAGTGAAGGGAGGTCCTTTTCTTTTGAAGTTATTAAGCATTTAAGATTCAAACCAAGTCACTTGTTTTAAAAAATCAGCTGCAGCAATAAAACTCATTGTCGAGCCCTATTATTTGTGACGCTGTCCATTTCAAACTGGTATTCTCTCCTATTTCTGTGCTACATAAATCCCGATAATGTCTGGCGTTTATTTTACTGGCAACCCACTGGAGAAAGAAAATGGGTGCAGGCTTGCTGAATACTGTCAAAGAGGAGATATGGCTGAGCGAGGCACTTGTTGTGAGACGCTCACTCACTGTCAGTATCCATCTGTTTACCTCTCTGCCAAAATGGTGGTGGTGGAAAACAAGCATTCTCTTCAAAGGCCATTAAAAATGAATGTGGAGATTGAACCGATCGCAAAAAGCTTTCCAAAGCACTCAGGACATCTTATGCCTCAGGTGGAGAGATCTCCACTTGTACTGTAAAACATCCCACCCTAACAAGATAACATCCCATCCCCCGCAGTTTCAAGACACACACACACACACACAGCTAATGAGCCCCGCAATTAACTTCCAAACGTGCAACACAACTTTGTCACCAGAGAGATAAACAGACCTGCTGTCTCTGTGCGGGAAATACTAATTAACCCCGTTTTAATCAGTCTGAAGAGGGGAGAGCGAGCAGTCGGACAAGGTTTTGGACTCAATCGGCTAATCGATCATCTTGACGCAGGTGTTGACAACCTGTCACCGGGAGGCGACAGCGTGATGTCCGACAGCTCGTCACACGCGAGTATGTGACAGTTCTGGTGTTGGGTTTGACTCTTAATGGGCCCTCGGGTCACACAGCAGCCCGCAGTGTCATTTAGGGGTCGAGAGGTTTCAGTCTGCTCTACCTAACACACAGAGCCCCGGCAGTAACCGGGGACAGGATTGTCAGTGGGCAGGCAGCCGGTGTGTGTGTGTGTGTGTGTGTGTGTGTGTGTGTGTGTGTGTGTGTGTCTGCGTGTGCAGATGGAGGGGGCTGTCTGCAAGGAAAAAGAACAGATTGACGGAGCGGAGAGGGAAATGCACTTTTCAAATGTCACCTCGCCTTGCCACCCTTTACGCTGAGAGAAAGAAGGGTGTGAAATAAGAGCACGGGGAAAAAATAGCTTGAGGAGCGAAGACAGAACACGACTCTTTTCCTTTTTAGAGCTTCATGGGCCATATTAAGTGGGAAGTAAAACACACATTCTGTGAACTGTTTTTCATCTTTCGTCCGCTTTTTCAAAGCTACTAACCTTTTATATTTTCAGTGGGCGACAAGCTTTACGACTTGTGATTTCACTTGTACCTAGAATTCAGCGAGTGGGGCAAGAACAGCTTTTCTTCACCGTTGGACACAGTTAACAAGGTCAAATTGTTACTCATAAGGGTTTCAGGTGTAGTTAGTTATGCACACATTTAAAAAAAAGTGGTAGTGTTCTGAATTTGAATTGATGGTGGGGTTCAGCTTTATAGATAATAGAATTGTAAGATTAAGTGACTAACATCTGTAGGTGAATTTATGTTTGCTTTAGTAGCCCCACCTCAAGGAAAAAGCACTTTTCACATCCTCTTACTATCTATACCTCCTCATAAACCCACCACTTACTTCTATCTTTTTCTATTCATCTTTCTCACACATACACAAAAGAAAATAACATTCAATGCAAAGCTCAACGTTTAGGAATCAAGAATATAAAGTAAACAAATAATTCAAAGTATCCAAAGTTACGACAGACCTTCGAGGGATGGCTGAATAGCTTTCAAACTATGTATGAAAAGAAAATAGCAGCTGAGAGGATTTGAATGTCACATATGTGGCACAATAGAGTCTCAGGAAGGCAACAACTGAGATTATGGTTCCACAACACATCGACAGCAAAGGGTTGCTCTTTCACATTCCTGTAATTTTAACTCAACTTCAGTAAAGTTTAAAGTTCTTTTTGAGAAAGTTGATGAAATAATGCACACAATGAGAATGTGTCATGGTAAAGGTCGTCGTGGTACAGGTACCCCAGCATATGTCTACATGTCGTCCATGAGTTGTTGTGCGAATAAAACTCAAGATGTTACATTACATTACATCATATGTCATTTAGCAGACGCTTTGATCCAAAGCTACTTACAATAAGTGCATCAACCAAGAGTACAAACTAAGAACAACAAGAATACAGAAAGTAACATTTCCTCAACATAGTCAAACTACAAAAGTACCATAATAAGAGCCATTTAAATGCCACTGAAGTGCTAATCTGTGTTTTAATCCAGATATAGTCGGAAAAGATGTGTTTTTAGTTTCTGGCGGAAGCTGTAGAGACTTCCTGCTGTCCTGATGTCAGTGGGGAGCTCGTTCCCTCGTGAAATGACCAGAGCCTGGACCAGAAACCTGTGCCGCCTTCTGAGTAAGATGTCCGGTGGAACTATTCATATTCTAGTCTACACGTTCTTTCATTGAGAAACATTAGGCGGGCGCAGTAGATCCATACGCAGTGTTTAAAAGTATCTCGCCGATCCCAGCTGAGCAGCGCCGTGTGACGTGTGATAGATCAGCTCCATGCCAGAAAGGGAGTTTGACACTGTCTCCATCCGCACTTCAAAAACACATCAATCAAGTCAGTCAGAAATGTCACAGACCTTCTACTTGTCATCGCCGGCTACTTTGCGGGTGATTGATTGTCCGACGGCGGTCTCCCCCAGCCCCTCGCCGCCCCCCACCCCCCTCTCCTATACCCGGACATCGATTTGCACGTGCATGTGAAAAATAACAAATGGTAATGTGTTGCTAAATGATTCACCATCTCCTGTACCAATCCAGACAAACAATTCCCATCTGCTTCAAAGGAGGGAGCCAAACGGCGACAGAGGGCGATGTGCCAGCAGTGCTTTCTATATTGACATTCATGGCTTGGAGGCTGTGAAGGAAACGTGCGTGAGGGTGTCTGAGGGTCTCGGGAACAGAATATGCTTTAAATATTTGATGCATGTTGAAGGCTGCAGTGGCCTCTATAGGCAGTGTGTGTATACAAAGGCCCAATAAGCGGTGCTCTCACGGGGAAGGCGTGATCGGGAGCGATCGAGGCTGCTGGCAGTCTGAATGCATATCTGCCCATATAATAATATAATACAGACTCAAACTGACCTCAGAGGCTTGTTTCCTCTTTCCCTTCCTCCTCGTGTATTTATCGTCACAAAATCTTTTCGACTCTCTCTCTCTCTCTTCTTCCATCTGCCACTTTGTCGAACGCTGTCACTCTTCCTAACAGCGTTTGTCTGTTTCTCAGTGTCCACCTGGACCCTCTTCTATAGCATTCTGTTTTACACGCTGTTACCGTCTGCTCGTCGCCCATTCCCTCCCTCCTTGCCTCGGTCCCTTGCTCAGAACTGTCAGATGGCTTCGTAACATGAGCTGGATAGATGATGAGAGAGATTGCGATCATAACGGTGTGACATGAAGCATTGTCCCGGGCCCATTTGACGAGTGAATTTAACCGAGCACTTGCTCGGTGGTGAACCGTGCTAATTAGGCAAGGAACCCAAACAAAGATGTCTCTCTGTAATTGAGGCGAGGTCAAGGCAGGAGTGAGAGGAGGAGTGTGTGTGTGCGTGTGTGTGTGTGTGCATGTTTGCGTTCCCCGCTGGGAATTGACTTGATACTCCCTCTGGGGAGCCGGTAATGGTGGTCTTTCCCTTTGAGTATTTGCTCTGCGGCGGGAGACAGAAGGTTAGTGGATGACCTTGTTTCCCAAGTGCAAGGAGACATGTCCCCGACACTGTAGCATGGTTCCCATCCCACGTTTGTCATTAGAATTCTAGCGGGGATCTGTGTGAGGCCAGTGCGAAAAATGAAAAAGCGAGGGCAAACCACTCACTTGATACTCAAATGACAGACGCTCACTTGCACATTGATTCCATCTATACATTGACGTGGATCTGTGGAAGAACAATGGTCATGCACTGACCAGCTCAGTCTGTGAAATACACACTATTGACATGTTTAGCACCAACCCGAACGACTTCGAATGTTTAGCCTCCCATTATTGATATTATTGGCGTGTTTACAAAAACTGAGTGACCGTTCATCTGTCAGTCCCAGGACATCCATATGTTCACGACTGACCCGGAAATAATCAGAGAAATGCCTTTGGACAACAATATGCTCTCAGGTCATGAGGGACATGAGAGACATGGGAGAAGGAGGGCTGAAGGGGGGAGGGATATAAGGAACAGGCTGCTGTACACAACACACACACACACACACACACACACACACACACACACACACAATGTTGTTCATGTGCATTTAAAATAATAACCTGCCTACTTTCAATACAAAAGGAAAGTGTGATTTCATTTTTAAAGCATTTCCATGTCGACAATCCTCCACAGTTAGAGGTTGTCAGTGGATTTTCTCACATGCAGTCAAATGAATGTCTTGATGGGACGGAGGATTCGGAAAGGGCAGAAGCAGAGGGACCATACAGCATATATAATTAGTACAGTACGGCTGATGACTATGAAGAAAGCACATCATGCTGGATTGTCAGTGTACATATACAGGGAACACAAATTGCACCTGTCAGGTAATATGAGGCAAGCCAAAGTTTTTCATTCAAGCGGGAAGCAATTTCTATAGCAGGAGTGTGTGTGATATTTACATACTGGCATCCCAGCATCTGACACTCTACCATGACTATGAATATAAGGTCAGGAGTGGCTTACTCACAGCAGCCAATTCACATTTTTGACAAGTGCCTCCCTGGATGTTGTATTTCACAGAACCTTGAGCAAAGTGTTGTCTTGGAAACTCAAAGTGCACCATCTCATGTGTCAAACTGGGGGCAGGGGTGTAGGTTTAGATGAGGGGCCATTAAACCCCCACTGGTCGGGCTCATGCATATTAAAGTGGGTTAGATTAAAGGTTGGTTGTCTGGAAGCAGTATGTGCCAACCAAGACAAAACCTTCATCTGTGACTTCATTAACCCTTTAATCGACTAATGTGTGGTGAGATTGACGATATGAGCTAATAAGCTTGTTCTGAATGCACATTGGCGGTGAGTGCACACTACACTTCAGCAAGGGGCTGGAGACGGGATTGGCACTGACCAATGGACCACAGGCGTTGTCAGTTTTTTTTTTTCAATTGGACATTATTTGGATTTCTCTGACCTCATGAATGACTTGATCTTGTCCAGACTGACTTTCTCTTCTTCCATCTGCTTGGTCCCATCTCTCTCCCATAACTGAAGATGTTGTGCCATTAGAGATATTCTAACGACAGCCAATTTCCCCCACATTTTCCCAAGGCAAGGGTCCTAAAAAAGGGTTTTAATGATACCCGCAGCCTCGCTGTGAACAGGACACAGAGTAGGAGGGGAGACATTTCTTCATGACTGTGAGAACATCTGTAATTGTGACTGTCTGGCTGCCTTCTGTATCGCTACACTTCTATAAAAGACAATCAACGAGATCCGTGTTTCTATATGTCAAGGTAAATGATATGGCTTTGTGTTTGCATGTGAGAGAGTGAGTGGGAGAGGGCGAGATTGGTGTGCATGCGAGTACAATAGCTCTCGCATCTCAAATCTCCTCTTTAATTGTGTTATAATTGCCTGGTGAGCTGCCATGCTATCCTCCTCCCTAATACCTCCTCCTCTACCTGACCTTGCTTCTTCACATTCACCTCCACAACAGCAGAACATTGCAGTTCATAAAGTAGACACTAAACTTGAGAGTTGAACAGCAGATAACACCGTGTACTTTCTCCCTTTGGAGTAATCGTGGTTAGGTAATCCTCAGTAAATGGAAGGGAACATTGTTTTTAGACGTAAGAATAACCATACAAACGTGTAACAGGGGAGACTAGATTTGAACATTACATTAATTAAGTAAACATTAAAAAAATATTTTAAAAAAGATAAATGAATTGTTTTTCATCCTAAATCTAACCAAGTAGTTTTTATGCTGTTAAGTCGTAGTGGTCATGGAACAAGCGAGAATTGACACGTGGAAGACTTGTTGGGAATGAGCACAAGTTAGTTGTGTTGTATCACTTTCCTCTTTGAACCACATCTTCTCAGCCTCTAGCTCTCTACCGAGAGACGGGCAAAGTGCCTGTGGTACCTCTCCACATCTGCAGCCTCTGAAAACAATGGCAATAGTCCCTTTCATCAGCATGACTGCAGTCTGAAAGGCCAGCCAAATGTGGGAAAGGCAGAACATCAATGACCCAAGGGGACCAGTCTTAGAGCCAGGAGAGGAGTGTCTCTCAGCCAGGATGACCCAGCTCGTCCAGGTCCAAAGCGTTGACCTCGACAACCACCTGAACTGTGTAGCGCCTAAATCCGCTCCAGCAAAGTCACCCTCATACAACATAAAGAGACCAACATTCCCCTTGAATCACTGTTTGCACTCATGTATTTAGTTTTTGGTATTCAATTCACTGAGGTCATTATACCTGTTATTGTGTGTAGTATCACTGTTGCTTTTTTGTAATTGTTCACAGTGTTGGAAATCATTCAAAGGGTAAATAACTTTATAACTTCAGACTTTAGTCATGTATTCTCCACTTGGCTGTGCTTTCACACAATTTAATACAACACAAGATAGTTGTTATTTTTAAAGAAAGAAAAAAAGAATATAAAACCAGGCAAACAAACTTAGTTCACTTGGCTCATTATAATTTTTGATCAGATCCCCCTAAATCGAATATATAAAAATAAATATGACATTTTGAGGACAGCAAGAAGTGCAGAGTCCGAGATGCCTGAGGAAGGGAGATAATTGGGTATGGAAATGCTTAGAAGCTGCTTTTGTTGCCAAGGCGCTAGACGTGTAAACACTGACTGATCCAATCTTCTTATAGGAGAGAGAGAGAGTCGACAAAAGGAGATATGCAGAAGAGAGAATTAGACAAACACAGGCACACAGCCACACACACACACACACACACACACACTTTCCTGTGGCCAGGTAGAGACTTGCTGAAGGTGCTGGGGGACAATGTTATTCCAGAGAGATTATGGAGGTACATGGGTGGCACAGATCCCATCAGGACCTTAGGCATGCAGGCTAAAGTCAGTCAAGTCACTAACACCTATGCAAAGCCCGGGGGAATGCAAACAGAATTATATTCGCCACATTCAATCTCTGAGCAGGGCCTCGATATGCATGTGTTCCATGGAAAATAATGGGAAAATGGAAAAACAATGGAATTGAGGAGATTAGGCTCACTCTCCAGCCTCATCTAAATTCGGGTCCCACCGGACCTATAAAAGCATTTTCAGAGCTGCTACCTTTAAGTGGTAACCTTGTTTCTGGGGACCAAAGGACGCTCCTAATTCAAACCCCTCAGGGGTGGAGGCCACTCAATTCAATGTGGGTATACAGAAAAACAATTGCCTTTAATATTCATAATATTGAACATGCTGTACACATTTCCAAACAGTCTTCTGAATCGGAGAAAAACTAACATTTAAGCCGTAGAGGCGCAGATACTTCGAGCCACTTTACGACCAAAAGAGCTAATTATCCACCTGTATTATTCACAACATTGGCCATTCACACCAAGACAGTGTGGACAGGCCATAATGTATTATTTTTAGCTATATCTGTACGGATTTGTGGTGGCCAAACATCTAATTATGCCAAAAGTAACTTGGCTGCTTTGTACGTCATTGGCCATAATCAAGCCCAGCCAATCCAAAATATCACTCCTTTATTCAATCTATAAGAACTTTGTCTTTGGCACGATTCAGAAACGAACCAGATTGCGGGGCAGCGATGAGTTTGCTTGTTGTGTGATGGCTTGAATCGAGAAAATGTGTATGTTATAAAGTGCCTGCACAGCAGTATTAAACATACTGTATCATGCATTCTTTGTCCATCCTTATAGTAAGAGTCATGGAAAGTGTATTTTATATGTATCCAATATAAAAATATTCCAGGTTTCATTACAGCCGGTAAAAACAAGAACCCTTTACATCCATCCCTTTTCTGAGGCATGTGTGGCGAGGAAGGCAGACCTCCATCTCCATGTGTCCCCTCCATCTGTCGCCTGGTGAATCATTGAGTCTCGGGGCCGTAATCCAGCCCCTCAATATGTGGGATTTCTGGGTGGGAGGGGTGGGTCAACAGACATGTCACGCTAATGGATATGGGGCCCACGGCTGTGGTGGTTTGTGTCTGATTTTCTTAATGCATGGATGGATGAATGAACGCATTCATAACTGCGGGCCCTGTTATCGTCAGAGGGTCTCCCAGAATAGGCGCTGACCTCCGCAGTTTTTCCTGACTGGCAGATGGACACAGCAACACCGGCAGCAAGGCAGACACTTTCCACAACCCGTACCAGGGGTCATTAACTGGGAGCGTGATCCACAACGGCAGTCTTTACCGTTGGAACAGGGATCCCCAATTCCCGACATGCCGTAAAGTCCAAGCTGTGTGTGGCTGTGTCAATAAGACGGAATGAACCGTTTCAGTGGTCATTACATCGAAGCCAACGGGTCAGCGGCTTTTGTAAAGGATGAAGGGATACTGCGGGGGAGACTGAGGAACAGAGGGCAGCAGACATATTGTCATAGTCGGTAATTACAGGGCAGTGTCCATTCAATCATGCAATTGGTCACTTGGCAAATGTGTGTGAGTGCAAGTGTCGCTGTGTGTTTCTATGTTGCCATATGTGAATGAATGGATGTGTGTGGCATCTCCCTTTTTATGCTACTTGCTAAAGTTAGTAAAAAACTGCTTTTTAGTCTACTGTACATTTATTTAACAGCGATAGTTATTTTGCAGATCAACATTTTGTATTCCAAGGCTATAATAGTGTAAAACTTTAGTGTTATAAAATACATCCCATGTTGCATAGCATATACAGTAAACCTTGGATGAGCAACATTCTATTCAGCTATGGGTAATTTCATATCTCACATAACATGTTTGATGGTAAATCCATGAATTTAGACGATATTTGTGTTGCGTCATGTCTCAATATATGATTTCATCACATTCAAGACAATAAACGATCATAATGAATTATTGCCACGCCCTAGAGTGGTATCCATTAGCTGTAAAATGCTGCTTGCATGTTAACTCATTATTATACACTACCGTTCAAAAGTTTGGGGTCACCCAGACAATTTCGTGTCTTCCATGAAAACTCACTTTTATTAAACAAATGAATTGAACATTTCATAGAACATATCGTCAAGACATTGACAAGGTTAGAAATAATGATTCATAATTGAAGTATTCATTTTGTTCTACAAACTTCAAGCTCAAATGAAGGCCAGTTGTATAGCTTATATCACCAGCATAACTGTTTTCAGCTGTGCTAACATAATTGCACAAGGGTTTTCTAATCAGATATTAGTCTTCTAAGGCGATTAGCAAACACAATGTACCATTAGAACACTGGAGTGATAGTTGATGGAAATGGGCCTCTATACACCTATGGAGATATTTCATTAGAAACCAGACGTTTCCACCTAGAATAGTCATTTACCACATTAACAATGTATAGAGTGTATTTTTGATTAATTTAATGTTATCTTTATTGAAAAAACAGTGCTTTTCTTTGAAAAATAAAGACATTTCTAAGTGACCCCAAACTTTTGAACGGTAGTGTATATATTAATATAACTTAATAAAACAGTGAAGGCAGCGGAGCCGGATCTGGGTTTGTCCGTGGTGGACTGGTCGCTGCCGGAGGCCTCACTGGAGTCGGCGCTGAAGGACTTACTGATGAACTCGTATGCTTTTATCTAATTGTGCACCAAATCCAACCCGGTGGCACCAATGATAAACATTAAGAATAACTCTATCGAAAAAGCCTTCTGTCGCGCTACTTTTACATTAGGATATTGATTCTTTCAACTCTTCTGGCTACTTAACATTCGCTGCAATTTCCATCGTGACTAATCTTATATTATCAAACTCGGAAGCCCGATGCCTGGATCGCAGCGAGCAGCATGCCGTCCGCTGCCTGACTTTCCATCTGTTCATCAGATCCTTTCCTCAACAGTGTTGGTGGTGCTTAGAATTTGATTGCGACCTCTTAGCGCAGCGCATTCTACGTGTTTATTCCAGCTGTTCCAATCTGATAGGCAGCTGGTTATGTGAGGTGTGTCTGTGCCTCCTGGTGTTCATGTCTGTGGGTGTGTATGTGACACAGCAGTGGAAAGACAGAAACAGACACGGAGTGAGCAGAGCATTTGTTGTTAGTGACAGAACCATGAACAACGAGAAGAGTGGAACACACGGCTGATTGAGCTGAAGATAGCAATTAGCAAATGGGCTGTAAAATAGATCAACAAATGCCATCGCTCCTCAGAAACTCACCGCTCGTGTTCTTCTTCTTTTCTTTTTAAATGACATGTTTGGGACGGAGTAGTGCATCGGGTGACGACCAACAAGAAGGGGCCGTGGCTCGACTGATCGTGACCATTAAGCTGCTGCCGAAGGAGCCTTGAAGAAGAGCTCGGGGAAAAAGAAAACACTGTGAGAAGAATTCAGCGCTTCACAGAAAACTGAAATGCAAAAGCTGACTCGTGGCTTTTACATGGTTTCACGGCAACAGGTGAAGAAGGGGAACTGTAACAGCCAATGAAAAACACACATACCTCACGAACCTTGTGAATAAGCTTTGTGTGCCACTTGACTCTTGGTGCAGGTGTGGATTGAGATTGACATACATTGCGAAAAAGAGGGACATACAAAGTGGTCGCTGCAGCGGCTCGTGCCCGAATGATTCAAACTAATTACTATGACTTAAGGCAGCAATAATCAGAAAGGAAATTATAGTAGATTAGGTTTTTATTTTAGTTATTTAAGGTATTTGGGTATTATTATTTTACTTTTAATGTAAATGTTGTTTTCAAAGTGTTTTTGTGATAATTGATCATGCTATACTGCATTTTATGCATTTGTATTATTGTAAAGTTTTTTGCCTGGACCCCAGGAAGAATAGTCTCCACTACGGTGTAGACTAATGGGGATCCTTAACAAACTAAACTAAACTATTAGTACGAAGGCAATTTGCTCAGCAGTTAGCCTACGGCTGTTTTCCATGAGCGTCGTACGATTGTAATGGTTTATTTTTACACCATCTACTGCTTCCTTAATCCCTTAAAAATACGAAATCCTCCTATTAAACGTGAGGAGCAGAAGTCATGTTGATAACGGCAATCGGCAAATCATTGTAAAGCTTTTTAAATGAAGCTTTGTATTGGGCGCTTCACATTCTTCCCCCTTCTTTTCCTTTTCCCCACTGGGTCGCTGCCCCTCAGTGTGTCTGACGCCCCTGATGCAGAACATACAGTACAGCAATATTGCAGCTGTACAAAAAAAAGAAATCACCAACTTATCTTTATATATGCTGAGTGAGTTTCATCAGGTCCTAAAAGCCAATTAAAATGAACTGTGCAAGTTCAAATCAGCATGCATGTCCAGGGGAAAGCCAGACACATTTCATCACGATGAAACGATTTCATTCAACAAAAGCATTCTACCAACTTTGAGCAGCATATTCTCAGAATTGTTATGATTTCCTTCACGGTCTCTTGCCATTTTTATGTTAAAAGATCATGTGGTTTTATAGCAGCCCCCAATGTTGAATTCAATTTCTCACTCGTGATAGCTGGCCGTATCTTCAGTCTCAAGAGAAATTCACCACATTTTGTTACTTTCCGGTATCTTAAACATATAATTAATCAAATTTCCTTGGGGTCTTTTTCTTCTTTGTAATTAATGACATATCTCGGGGTCCATACGAAGGGACGCGTTGTCTTGTATCG
Source organism: Pseudoliparis swirei (assembly GCF_029220125.1). Classification (NCBI taxonomy): domain Eukaryota; kingdom Metazoa; phylum Chordata; class Actinopteri; order Perciformes; family Liparidae; genus Pseudoliparis; species Pseudoliparis swirei. The sequence continues at coordinate 14,495,520 of NC_079397.1, read as the reverse complement.
AGTCGTCCTCAGAATTACAGGATGGCAGGCACACCAATGATGGAGAATCCAAACCTTATTGGATAAAAGGACAAGATCACATCATTGACAAATGATTTCTCTCTGCATGTAATTGTTTCCGGAGAGTGGTTTTCTTTAGTTCCGTCTGGCCTAATGAGATATACACAAAAAGGGATTAGCATCGCTTGCTTTACAAGCCCGCTGAGCCTTTTATTAATTAATTGTACACAACACCTTCCTCTCACTAAGTTCAAGTAAAGTGTCAATGCCAATCAATATAACAACATATTGCCCAAAATATTGTCTTGACCTCGACTCCTGCCACGACTACATTGTATTTTTTTGTCTCTTCTTCTCTATTATATAAATATACTATATCTGTACCCACAACTTAACATTCTCACTCACTCTCATATCACAACCTCAAGTATACGTTCAATTGGGAAACAGCCCTCTCGTAAAAGTCGATCATGGCAATTATAAACAATTAGCCCGCTGTATGAATTTATCTAGACTCTGATGTATTGATTGATTTATTGTATTGATTGAATAAAAGGTGATAATTAAAAGTTCTTAGCGGAGTGGTCCAGGTAATCTGGGGCCAGTTAAAAGCCTTTACACCCAGCACTGTGGGGCTTAATTGCTACAACACTCAAAAAAACGATTCAAGCCCTTCTTAGAGGTGACACATTACTACTTGCGCATGCGCCTTCTGAAACTTGTGGCTGTCACGGTGGTGTAGTGGCTAGCACTGTCGCCTCAAAGCCAGAGGGGTGGGGGTTCAATTCCCCCGGCCTTCCTTGTGGAGTTTGCATGCATATTTAGTTAGTTATGGAAAACCTGCCAAAATATGCCAACCAAGCTCCGCCATCTAAAAAGAGCTCTTTACTCTTGACAATTCATTAGATTAAAAAGTACTCTGGACTCTAATAAAAAAGAGAATGTGTTGATACAATAGCCTCATTAATTTCCAGAAATTACATTTGCTTTGATCCTATTTGCTGATTATCAATCAATTTCATTGCGATATGTCCTCGGAGGCATGGAGGCAATGTACTGTTTCATGGTGATGTGTGCTTATTTGTAATTCTGGATGTAATCCGCATGGGACGACCAATAGGGACACCGAGCAATATAGAGGAGCCTTTTGGAAGAAAAAAAAGGTAATGGCTGTCGTATAGATGACGTTTTATTGTCCAAATCGTAATTAGTTTTATTGTGTGACTGGCAGCGGGAAAGCAGGATTTATTTTAAGACTGCTGCATTAGTTTTAGCGAGGGAGAAATTCATAAAAATTGATACCTTCAACACACGGTGGCTTTAAATATTTTAATGCAAGTATAATTTATGACATTAAACTATAAAAAATACTAAAGTTCCGATAACGATACGGAATCATTCAAAATTCGTAACTTTTTCCAGCAACTTTTTATGCTCAAACAAACGGCAGCTTACGATCCACCAGACTGTCCGAGAATAGCCGTATTAAAAAAATGATTTCCATAGAGGATAGCAATACATTATTGATAAGGGAGTACAAATCTAAAACCTGCAGGATAACCCTAATTCTATTGATGATCTGCTGCAGGGATGAAAATATATTTGGTGTAATATTCACAGTTGTGGTGGTTGGCTGACTTTGTAATTAAGGCTTAATCAACTCATCTAGATTGAGTAATGTGTCACAGCGGTGGTGTGTGTGGGTGCGCTGGTATCCAGTGGAGATCATTATCACAAAATATCATCTCAATCCGATGCGAGGCCAGGATCTGATGTCTTTGTTTTCACCACTTCTCCTCACAAACACAATCAAAACAAAACCCACAGCTGATCACTCACTTACCTCCGGACGAGTATACAGTATAATCACAAGTATACAGTCGTTGTGGCCCTCGCCTCTTCCGGTGGAGGAGGGTGGGGGTTGAATTGCCACCCATCAGCCCGACCGCGTCTGCCTCCTCGAACCGTCTTTGCATGTTTCGCCATTATTCTGCAATGCAAAGCACTGCGAGGGGAAATCGACTTCAATCAGTCACGCTTTCCTGCTGCGTCGAGGAAGAGAGTCTTCACCTCTCAGTTTTGATGAACACAGACCTGCCCGCGTGATTTGGCAGTAAAGAGGCAAGTTCTCGGGCCTTGGACTGTGCCCGGCTGTCACTGAGCACACACATGCGCCGCTTATCACTTCTCATGAGGAACGGCAGCAAATTGGATTTTTCACATTATCATAAATGAGCGGATTTTGGGGTTGTTGCACTCGTAACAATTTACTCTAACTCAATTGATATGTGTGTGTATTTACTGTTTACCTTTTTGATTTGTATGTCAGTGTACTCTGGGTGTGTGTGAAGCAGCATTTGCACGTGTCAGCTCGAGATAACTGTATAACCCATTTCCTCCAACTGTAGATGAGGCCTTAGTGTCTAAAGAACTCCAATTACCAAGACCTTTCCTGATCTCTTTCTATTCTCAACCCACGGGTGCCTTCAACAATCATCAGCCCTAATGAATTCACCCACATTATGTGCCTGTGTGGTTTAATGACCTGAGACCAAGGCTCTCTCAATAAATGAGCCAGACCTGGGACAGTCCCACTTAGAAAAGCAATTACAAAGAGTGTACATGTCCTCAATTTCCAGTATTTCTTTTCGTCCTTTCCGCCACCGAGAGAGTCCTTCAAAGGAGACAAGCCATCAGCCGCTAGCACCAGCAACTAGCAGTCAGCCACTTTCAGCCAGTGAAAACCCTCTAACCTGTGAAACAGCTGCAACAAAAAGTTGGGATTTGTGCCAGCCAAATGTATGTTACAAAAGCTATATATATATATTGATAGATATGTACATTACATTTATATAGTATGGACCCAGTTGAGATAAAATGCTGAGCCCCATTTAATTGGTGTATGTGGCTTACACAATGCATCTTTAATTATAAGTAAATGAACCAGAGTATAAATGGAAAATGTAATATGTTATGCTGCTTAGGTCATAATAATATTGTGTGAGCAACCGTCTTAATAACAGAGGCGGATGAATTCAAAGACAGAATCATTTAAAATGTGAGGTCCACTTAAAGGTGCATCTTGAAAGCCTCAAAGAGGGTTGAAGCTTGAATCTGTCCTGCTTAGGAAATGTGATCTTCTGTAAGTAAACCTTTCATTCCACAATGCATTTTCATCTTTCCTTATTAGAATATATTTATATTATGTTTATTAAATGTCTAACAATCACACATGGTAAACATAACACCTTTCCCCCACACGCATATAGAGCATTGTTTTCATCTGAAAGGGCCTAAAAGGTGTTATTTCAGATGAAACACTTTACAGAGATGTCAAATTACAGGATCAATAGTCTTTTTTGGTGGATAAAGGGATGATAAAGTAAAGGGTCTGATATTGCAGTATAACAGCTGAAGGAAAAGGTGAATGAGACCATAGGAGGTAATGAAGGTGAGCAAGGATACAAAGAACACAGTCTGAGCTATGAGGAAGGGGAAAGGGGGACGGAAAGATATAAATTGGACAACGATGGGGGAAGAAACAGAGCGGTAAGGAGCAGAGGAATATATATAGGTAGAGACAGAAAGACAGAATTAGAAGAAGAAGAAGAAGCAGGAGCAGAAAAAGAGGGATGATTAGCCACAGAGCTACGAGAGGGAGGGAGCGGAGGAGGAGAGCTGCTCATAATGGATTGATTCTCACATTTCGTTGAGGGCCTGTTCTTCTTGTCTCCTTCCAGATGAATGGTAATTGCCCCGCCGGCTTTAATCATGTGTTGAATTGGCAAAAAAAACAGGAGGAAAGCGCTTCTACGGCAATTGAGAATCGATCGCTCTGGAAGTCGACCTATTGCTACTCTGCTTTATCTCCCATCACACACTCCTACTCTTACACACACACACACACACGGCACAGAATAACATGTGCGCCCCCACGTCAGAGAAAATGACAGAAGCACTAATTACGGTGATGGCTAGGTGAGAAAAGAGGACCGAAATGCGAAGGGGGTGCAGGACGGAGGTGGTGAGACGGTTGAACAGTGGGGCTCCTGTTTGGGCCTCACTGTCAGCTGTGGCGGCAGACAGAGAGAGGAGATAATTGTTTCGTCAAGGGTGTGATTGCCATCGCTTCCCTTATTCTCCACGAACGAAGCACCTTTTAACATTCGTCTCTCATTTAACTTCACGGTTGCCGTCTTTCAAGGAGGTACATCCCAGTCGTGTCTGGCGTTCATCGATACGCAGGGAGCTTGCAAGTAAGTAAGCGAATGATAAACACTAAATGAGGTGCATCAAATCTAAAGCATGTTGGGTGTATTTCTCAAGACAAAAGTGTCAAGTATCAATGCTGTAGGTCGGGGGAAGCTCTGAGAATAGAAGCCCACTGGGGTGAAGGCCTTGGTGCAGAAGATGACCATGTAGGGTGGGGGTCAGAAGGACACTTTTAGCCCCAACTGACGTGGCCGGCCTATAGATTGTGACCTTAAACGGCCCTTCCTTCTCCCTATATTACTTGTAGCAGAATATCACATCTTTGGACTTTCGCAATCTGGCTCCTGAAAGTCTCCAGTCGTTCTAGGCGTCTGTTGTTGACCTGTATCTTTTGGAATACACTTGGTATTCCTATCAAGTGCCGAGTCGCTCGAACTTTCCTTCTCCATCATCATTTCTTCAATCTTCCACGGTCGACAAGAAGATACTCCACATGTACTCAGGTTCACAGAGCAGGAACACTCAGAATACCAGAAATTGCTGAGCTCCGGCACTTTTTCGTCGATATGGAACAAATACCGACTTCTAAAATATACAGCATACTTCTGTAGTTTATTGGGGGTTTAACAAAAGAAAGAAAAGATTCTATCAAAAACAAACAATTGTACCGTTAACCGTAAATGCGACTGTTCGTGAGAATTTATTCACGAGATCTGTATTTCAAATTTCCTAAAATGAAATCGCAAAAGCTTTAAACGGTTCTATAAATGAATACTGTTGATATCTAAAATACTCTGGCCAGTGATATGTATATTTTCCTTTATTTCAGACTCATGACTACTAGATATAGCAAAAAACACAAATACAACAACAATATGTAAAGTACAATACGAAGGAACAGGTATAATCATTGCAGTCATTTTAATCGACATTTAAATTTGTATATAAAAGTCCTCAAGATAGTTTTTCTTGCAGCATGAATGTTAAGCTTTCCATTGAAGTACCATTTCAACAAAAAGCAGCACAAAGTCATATGAGCTTTATTAGGATAGGTTTTTTTACCCGAATACTTTGAACTTTAAAAGGTCTCTTCATCTGCCATTCCCCCATTTTCACATGTTGAGATATTTTATGTTTTTACATTCTTATTAAGGGCTTAGGAGCAAACTGGATCAAAGTAAAAAGGATAACTGACATTAAATCTAATGTTTTCTACATCGTAATTTCCTTTTGGTTCTTTTGGCCTTTGAGGGTTGCGAATGATGGGAAGAACCACTGAAAAGTGTTAATGTACATGGCTGTGATTTACTGCTTTCATTTAGAAATACTGAAATTCAAGTCATGTCAGCTGGAGACTCAGCTTTTTAGGGCTGAAAAAAAAAAATATCAGACAAACACATTTTTTAAAGGCCTTTCTGATGCTACTTTGCAACTTCCAGCTTTTCATTTACACATTGATGGATTTCTATACCTCTGCAAAACACTTCCTTGTAATTAAATTTAAAAAAAATGTGTTTTGACTTTAGAAATTGGGCGGAATTGGAAGATCCATAATTTGTTTAAAAATCTATTTTAATTGTGTGAATCACTACGAGCCATTAGCCTTCATTTACAATAATTAGTTTTGTATGTGCCGGAACATTCATCCCTTATCCTAGCACATACTCAACTTCGCCTTTCTGATGGCAATAAATAAGTCCTTTATTATTCCTCCCCCTTTTATGAACAGCTCCTCGTTGGCATTAATTACCCCTTGCAATCAGGGGCCCCTCCAGGGTCATAGTCCCTTATCAGAGGGGTGGAGTGGTTGGATAGGGGGAATGAAAGGGGGAAGGCTGGGGGGTTGGTGGTGGTTGATGTGGCACGTCAGTTCATCCATTTACATGACATTAGTCCATTTGGGATGTCAGACGATCCCCTCGTGGTTACCTGCTCTGAGGAAAGGATCTGAAGGGGAAAGTGGTCTGTTGGACTTGTGAGAGAGCGTCTTCTCAAATGGAAAGTCCATGTTTCACCAAATAAAGACTGATGGACAAGGTGTGACACAGAAACCCAGATACTTAACAAGCACTAATAGTAGCTCCAGATTACCTGTCGTACCCAGCCCATTGTCTTCCAAATTAACATCTCATAGTAGTGCCACAGAAAAATATCTCTGATCAGCCCGCGCTCAACCTCAAACCTCCTTTAGAAACGCCATTTCCCACACGGGGTTTCAAATTGAGTTTGGGTATGCTTAATATTCCACTGCTTTAATACCTATGGGCTGCGGGTGGGTTGGGTTTGACATTATTCATCATTTAAGTGTGGAATATTAGATTGCGTCACTCGTTCCAACTTCGTAATGCAGCACAGCGAGATAGTGGGTCATCAATCTAGAGACAGACCTTGAGTAACGCATCACGTCTAAGACGCAACAAGAGCGAGACGATCAAGTTCTTCACAAAGTTTGAGGGATTGAAGCAGTTCAGAGTTTCTTTCAAGCGGAGGGATGGGTGCATTGCCTCGAGATACTCTCAGTTCGGAGTGCTGTGACGCAATTTAACAACTGTGAAATCAACTTTCAAGCACACAGAGCCTCGAGACATTATTAGAGGTACCTTCTTCGAAAAAGGTATCACACCCAAGTGCTGTATTATTGTGAATCCGTTTCTCCCCATCACAACGTGCAGCATTTCCTGTGAAGCCATCCGGGTTTTTAGAAGCGTGAAGAAGAAAAAAATAAAAGTAGGCCGGTGATTTAGAAAGTTAGAAACAAATCCACAGGTGCTCAACGTCATGTCATAAGTTCATAACAGCCAATTAAAGAAGGGAAAAGATAGTTAATAACATTTTAGTTCAGTGCTTCTAATCAAAGATAAGGAGATGTGAGAGAACAACAGAGAGCAACACTCCCAAATTGTTGATTCGATTAACTTTAAATCAAGCTTAGTGTTCGGTTATTATACCTTATGCAAACATTATATTATATATGAAGTTTTCGAACAGGGCCGGGGAGGTACACAGTCAAATTGGCAGTGTCAATTTAACCCTTAGAGTATATTTTAACACTCAGCCAGTTAACATATGTCAATATAAATAACAATTTAGTGTTAAAAGTACACTGCAATGTGTCATTAAATAACACCAAGAGTGTTAGAAATCAACAACAATTTAGTGTTAAAAGTACACTGCAATGTGTCATTAAATAACACCAAGAGTGTTAGAAATCAACAACAATTTAGTGTTAAAAGTACACTGCAATGTGTCATTAAATAACACCAAGAGTGCTAGAAATCAACAACAATTTAGTGTTAAAAATACACTTTCGCGTGTCTTTTAACAACACTCTAGGTGTTAAATATTAATACTATTAATGAGTTAAAATATTAACACTATGCAAAGTGTAAATTTAACTCGGAGCTTGGGTGGATTATATAAACACCAGCATAGTGTTGATATTAACACTATGCGAGTTAAATTCACACTTTCGATTTTGCTGTGAACATTTGATATAAAAAAAGTAATTTCGAGAAAGTTACTGCAGTGTTTGCAGAATTAAAACGCACGTGATGAAACTCAATTTGAAACGAGGAGGGGGCGGAGCTTTCCAGAGTTACAGTAAATGTTGTCATCACTGGGGTTTTTACTCTTGTTGTAATGACTGACAGTCAATTCACAGAATTTTTAACACTGGGGAATTAACTCTGAATATTTACACCGACACTGGGGGATATTCACTCTTGCTATTGTTGTAATAAACTCTATACTTTGACACTGAATTTTTAACACCGGGGAATTTACTGTGTAGCTTCCAACATTATGATGATTCACCAGTTTACAGCGGCTGTCATGTGCGGCTCAGAGTCCATAAGAAATGAGACACTTACTTTTGTGTTAACAAAGCAAAATTAAACCGAATGAATTGTTTTTGCACGGAGTTACCATTACTAACTGTACCTAATTTTAGTCTCGAATAATATAATTACCATCCTTTAATTGTATTACGGCTCAATCCGTCACACTGCCCACCATCAGTCTTTCTATCCATCCATTTATCCACTGATTTATGCATCCTTCCCTCAGACTATTAAATTCCTTGTCTGCCATTAATTAAATAATTATTTTTAATTAACTGGCCGATTTGGGATTAGAGTGATGGTACAATTCTTTATAACATCAAAGTAATGAAGTTGGTAGAAAAACTGGGCATTACAAACAAAAAGACAAAGATACATTTATGGTTCAAGAGGTTAAGCCACTCCAAACAAAAAAGATCTTTAACAACCACATCTCATTTTTCTCCTTTTGAAACAGAGGCAAATTACAAAGTATGTCCCACTCTAACTTGCATCATATACAGTTTTAGTACCAACTAACTAAATGACATTTTTGAGCTGAAGTAGCAGAAGAAGTGTTGAAAAGTGAGTGACACACAACGCTGCGCTGAGCACAACAACAGGGCGGTTGCTTGCATTATGACGGCTGCTTTAATTACACTCCACACAGTTTGCAGCATGGAGCCTAATAAACTGAAGTGTCAATCTCAAACTCATTTATGGGCGAGATGCCACATCTCCAGCTGCATTAATCAATGATACTGAGACAGAATGAGAACATGACACTGGGATTGATTCTTCCCGTTCGCTGATAAGGTTAAGAAAGTTTGACATGCTGTGAATCTGATCACAGAGTGATAATAATGAACCCTTTCCTTAATATCTTTAGAGGTGCACTTGAGCAAGGCACATCAATCCAAATCACTTGAAGTGTTTAGTCATAAACAGTAAAATACTGAGATTAGATATGCAGTTTCAATAATACACACATTAAAGTATACACAGTTTATGTGATTTATACTTTGAGTTCATTTTCACTACACAAAATATATGTACATCGTTGAACAGCAAGGTTTATTATATTTTGGAATGTAGTTAATATTAATTTCCCTCCCAAAATATTGTTGTATAATATAACACAACAAATTATGTTTGTATAAAAAGTAATGAAGGAATACAGAATCATTAAATGTTTAGCAGTTACGTTCACTATGAACATTTTGTGACAATCAAATATTATGATATTTTTGATTAAATATCTTCATATAGATATCACACAAATATGTGGGGTTAAAAAATAATTCGGACAAAATATTTACACAATATGATTTTGATTAATAATCATCCGTAAATGCAGAACTTTATAATAACTACTTCTGTAAAGGCAAATAATACAACAGCTAGAACCGTCTGGTAAGTCCAGACAAAAAATCACTTTACTTTAGAATTAGGAAAAGACACTTATGCAATATTATAATAGCAAAAATCTAAGACAATTTCAATATCAATACAACATCAATACATTGCCCAGCCCTTCCTGTTATTCTTTTATTTACGTTAAACATTTTACGATTGAGAAAGTGAGACTTATATGTTTAACGCAGTGCAAGAGGTACTTATTATCTTGGAAGTGGCATCAAGAACACATTGAGTTGCAACCCTGAATGTTTTGAGGAATAAAAAGCAGAGGACAAGCAGCTCAGAGATCGTGAGAGCGCGATCACACAAGTGATATTTGACCTGTCAGCAGCATTTCTTTTGAAAGTTGGAGGAATTTGCAAATGAAGTACGCATCAGAGGCAGAATACACAATGAACTAGAACGGGCACTCGGTAGAGCGCATACCTTCGCCGCAGCCACTTTTTTGGTACCTTTTCATGACCTTGACCTTGACCTTTGACCCGGCTTTGACCCGACTTTGTGTTGGCATGCTGTTCATGAATATGTGCCTTGTATTATCTGGCAAATGCTGGCACTCACACTGCCACATCTGTCATCGTGAGGCAGTACAACTTAACAGACTGTAGGTGTGGGAGTGATCCTGCCCACACACACTCCGCCTGGTTTAGGGTTCAAGTTGGTGCCAATTAAACATCAGCTGTGTGAGCCCCCATGATGCGCTGTAAACCAGGCCAGATGGCATCATCTACCATGGGAACACATGGCAACTCATGACAGGGTCCTCCACACGTCAACATTCTCTCTGAATTATGGAAGCAAGTGAAATACGGAGCGCTCTCCCTTTAAATTAACACTTCGGTGTCGTTAATGAGATCGGGTAACTACGGAGGCCGTGGCAGTCGCCTCTGTCGGCATCCCGAGGTGGCGTTCCCCCGAGCCGTATTTTAGCCATCTCTATTGCGTTCTTAAACTTTATCAGTGGCTCACAGGCCTCGTCTGCGCTGCTGCGAGGGCACAGTTTGATACTATCAGCGGGCGCGTTAAGCTTTAATGAAGAATAGATCAGGACATTAGAATGCTAAGCACATACCATCCCCACGCTGAGGGGAAGGACCGTCGTGGAATTCCTGCTACCGACTACGCCACTGTCCTGTTGAGACTCCGCCCACTGTTGAGACTCCGCCCACTCCTCCTCTCTACCGCCATCTGCCTGATGGATCGTGGAGGTCTCCATCGTGGAATATGCCGACTACCAACTATTCATACACTCTGTCACATTCATTGAATGTATTTTAACTCTAAATCTGTCCTTCTGGTCACATGACATCTATTGTTCTGTCCATCCTGGAGAGGGATCCTCCTCTGTTGCTCTCCTGAAGGTTTCTTCCATTTTTTCTCCCTGAAGGGTTATTTGGGAGTTTTTCCTGATCCGATGTGAGGTTTTGGGGCAGGGATGTCTATGTGTACAGATTGTAAAGCACTCCGAGACAAATTTGTAATTTGTGAAATTGGGCTATACAAATAAACTGAATTGAATTGAATTAATAGGCCCGATAAGCTTTTTCTGCTGATCTCACACCAACATGGATGGTCTCCAGGGGGCCTGTGTTGGCTGACTGGGTGTCACAAACACACATCCAAAAGGTATCCCTCCTCTGCAAGAAAGTGATGCCCCTTGACCTTTGAACCTCTAATCACTCACCTACTCACCCTCAAAACGAGCCGGAGCAGATTCAAGTCATCTCTTTGTCCGTTAATTAACTCTCAGACGTCCCCTTGACCTGGATTTTTTTTTATTGAAGCCTTTCACCATTATACCCTGCTCAGAAAAAGAATTATGAGAGCTGCCCATCGAGGAAACCTCAGCTCCCATGTGCTTTTGGTACAGATGTTTGCAGACGGCCAACAAGCATGCAGAGCCTTAGATACAAGACCTCTTAATGACACACATAATTAAAGAGGCACATATTAAGCCGACATTGGACATAAATGCGTTCGTCTTCAGTTCTGCCATCACAGTTAGCTGTTATAATTGGTTGTTTCATCTAATGGGCTTTTTCACTTATAAACAATGCTTTCAATACTACTTCAAAGCACTACACACATATTACCTAAACCATTTCTTTCCCATTGTTATCCTCCAAGGCAATAAAGGCCAAACAAAATCAAACCCATACCGAAGTCATTTCCTCTCATCTAGGTCCATCATCATTCCAGCCTTCGGTGTTTTCCTTCTTTCGAACGTCAGAGGTCACTCTGCACCTTTACACAGCTCCTCCAATTGGACTGGGACTCGCTCCAGTCCATCAGCATCCTCACGTTCTACCAGTCAATGACGCCACACATCAATCATAAGCTGTCCATCACTCACTGATGATCTTGACACAGCATTAGCTGGAAGGTATGCCAGTTTATGGGGGGAGATAAAATAGAGACAGAGAGAGTCGGATATGTACAGAGACCGAGCGAGTGTGTGTGAAGAGGACATGATATACGAGATGGTGTGGACTGTTGCGCCTTTCATCATCTCCTCTATAATGTCTAACCAGTCATGAAATGAGGATGTTAAAATCCTTCAGCAAACACAACCATCACACTGTACAGCGAGCTCCCAGTCAGCTCGCATTTCTGCACAGATGACTGCAACTCTGATTGGCCCACAATTCAATCCAGATTTGCACATTTAAATATAACAAAAATGTAAGGTATAGTCAAGGTGGGAGAAAAAAAATGTGATAAGGAATAATCATCGACGTCCTGTTCAGATTGTTCATGGAGATTTGAGCTACCACACGCAAAGGATTCCCAACTAACGCTAAATGTTCAGGATGCAGCCAATATTAGACATTACCCTTAAGTAGAATGATTCTGTTTGAGGAAAAGCTCATCCATATTCCTTTACTTTACTATTTTAAGTATTCTTTAGTGTATTTGCTTCAAAGTGGTGTCAAAGTGTGAGCAAAGCAGTGAAAGCAAATATCCTTAAATAACTTCTTCAGTGTTTAACCCTCCTGTTACCTTTACATTTACCAACATATTTTACCCTCGGGGTCAATTTGACCCCAGCAATTAAAACCTCCAGAAAATTATTAGAATTAATATTGTTTCCCAAGTTTAAGTGTGAGGTACTTTATGTTTGTTTGTTGACTACCTAAATAGCCCTTTAAATATATAAAAAAGTTGATATTTCTTATATGTTTGACACAGTGAAAAACAGCCTGGGGTCAAATTGACCCCAAAGAACACCGACATTAAACATTGAATGGGGTCAAATTGACCCGAAAGGTAACAGGAGGGTTAATTCAAACAATTCTGTTAATGTGTTAATGCCCCAAACTTCGCTCCGAAGTGACATTTGCATTCCAATGTGATGCATCTTCACCGTTTTGGACCGAGAAAGAAGAACTTTTAAAGAAAAGGTCAGTATCTCTGGTTCTGGAGCATGTGCGCAGTGAGTAAGTGGGATTTATGGAGACGGTAAACCCAGGGATGCTTGTCGATGCCTCTGTCTGCTGCAACTCCACACACACACACACACACACTCTCTATCTCCCCTAGTTTACTGCAATGCGCCAGCAGTGGTTAGCACATAAGCACTAGGAGACAAAAGAGAGACAGAAAGAAAAAGAAGAATATAGCCAGAGGTCCAGAGAGAGAGCACAGATACGAGAGCTAAACACTCACTGGTGGCCTGCTGCTATGGACTTTCTCTGTTCTCTTCATTGATTCTTCAGATACATTTTTTTAATACACCTTCAAAAATAGCACTGGTGGTCCGACGAATGCATTTCTCCAACATTTGCCAGTCAATAGTCATTTAGTCTGTATCTTTGTCCCTTGAGTATAAAGAGTCTCGATCAATTGTGATGAAAATTTAAATAAATCAGAAACAGGGCCGAAGTGGAGCGCTCCTCTGTATCCAGTGGAGCGCAGTGCGAGCGGCTGTACGAAAAACCGATACGTACGGCTATCTCTTTCAATGGGAGATCAGTTAGAGCTGTTTGTGTAGGAGCCACGGCGAGCTGGCTCAGGCATTGTTAAAGTATCGGGGAGTCAATAGACTATTAACAGACACATATTCTTTTGTTGTGTTGAAAGCGTGACTCTGTGAGAACCAGATATGGGGTCCACATGTGTTGGAGGGTGTGGGAGAGCTAACAGGCTTCAGAGGAGCTGCACAGCATCTGCTCTGTTCGGGCACTGGGAGTTGGACATCTATCAAATCCACTGAAATACTTAGGCTTTCACATGGCATGTGTCGTACATGTTCATGCATAAAATAAAACCTACTCACAACATCTATCTGTGTTGGTTTGGCGAGGTTTTGGTTTACAGTGGGACTATGAAACATCGTTTGGAAAGGCTTGTTTGAGTAACAAATCCATGAGTGTGAAGGCTTATCAGACACCCAAACAGTGCACAGGGGTTTATGGAACTACAAGGATTGCACAACTCTGCAATCATTTCATCTTTCATACCAACAATTACAATTCAAACAGCATTCGCCGTTCGTGTACAACCATCTATCGGGCTTCCACATACACAACAGTCAATGATGGGGCTCCATCTTTTTCATGCCGGACGAAAACTACTCATCAAATAAATCCAAGGTGACATCTTAAATAACTCCCTTTGTCAGATTAACAATCCAAAGGCCTCTTTATTGTAAAATGTCAATGCATTTCAAACACAGAAATCAGCAAAACTAATAAACAATCAAATATCAAAATGGTACATTTTCTGTCGACCTACTAATTTCAAAACTAATCCAGAGAAACATTGGGATCCTAATATTTGTCTTCAAATTCAGATTATTTATTTATTTATTTAGAATTTGGCCCATCAACTTTTCCAGAACAGCCTAAAATTGGATCTGGGGCACCAAAGAGAACACCTCCAATGTGTCCGTGAAAGTGGCTCCACTTCCCTCATTGCAGATCCAGTTCTGCCATACTGCTGCCATTTAAACTCAAACGGCAGGACAATTAGAACCCGTGGAGACCTAATTACGGCCAGGACCACGGCACCAGCGTCATCTAATGGTGGAGCAGAAACTCGTCCCCAGGGCAAAATCTTCTTGCCAGTTAATTATGCCATTATTATATCAGTTCAGACCGACAGAGGGGACCCAGACAGTGAAGAGAAGAGATCGCCTGTAGAACCACGCCGCCCTGAGTGACTCCACGACTCCCTGGCCGCTCACTCTCGACCTCTTCCCCTAGCTTCACCAATACACAGTGAAGATGAATAATGAGACGCTGGCCCTGGTTCAAGTGAAGCTTGTGCACCCTCCCTTCCTTGTGCTTGCCTCATAAATGTGGATACTTTCGGACGACAGCAGTGGGTTTTACAGCCGATTGTGAAGATGACTGACAATGGAGTTGAAGAGGTTGCGGCGGTGCCTCTTCCAAGTCTTAAGCAAGAGAGTGCTGTCTCTGCAGTATAAAGGATTGTCTCTGAAGTTTCACTTGCTTTGGGATCATACACAGACATAAATCACTCAGAACTCAAGATGGATTCGCTGCTTCCCTTCCAAATGTTTTCAAAGCTGCGCATTGCACAGATTAGTGTAGAATGTTGTGTTTTTCTATTTTACAACACATCCTCAACCCGAGATCATCCATCATAAATCACGACACCGACGACAACAGGCTCTTTCTGATGGAGCACACATCTCCTCCTGTCTCCTGCTCCCTTAGAGAGGGATGCCACTCAAAGACTATAATGGACCTCTAATGAACTCCAAATCCCATGGCACTACATTTACACTGCATTATCGCTTCCTGACCCTTGACCTCCCAGTGGAGTAGAGCGGAGAGCACTTCTGTCTGCAGAGCTCATTCAGTCATTATGCATTCACAGAGACCACATAGCATGACGCGAGGCGAATGGGTATACTAATGGCATGTGTGAATGACCAATAGAGTACAGACTCCCAACTATGCTTCCAAGCGCTGGACTGGAGGGCAGTCTGTACTTCCAGCGGAGACTCTTTTAGGGACCTCCAATCACAGTAATGTGGAATGCTTTTGATATGTAGCCAGACTGTAGGGGTATGTAGTAATACATGTCCTTAAGGCATTATGGTGGCAGGTAAAAGAGGAGAGGAAATAACAGGGAAGAGGGCAGATTGTCAGGCACTCGTTCTTTTTCTCGCACGTTCCAAAAAATAAAAGCCTCTGAAAAAACAGCAAACAAAAGTCTCTCATCAAACCCAAAGAAACAGTCCATCCAGGCACGTGCACAGACATTTTGGGGGGCAGGTGCTCAAACCGAAAAAAAGGGCACCCATCGGCAAAATGATTTTTATATTGATCGCTGTAACTTGAAGTTAGCAAGTAATTGAAACACATTGTGTCATGAGAAGACACGAGAGCTAAACAAAATGACATGTTTTCTATTAACAATTACAATTAGTTTTTATTTACAAAATGATAGGAGCGAAAAATGCCATATAATAAACAACTTACTAACCTCGACCGCTCGGTCATGCCGGGAAATATCAAACCTCTGTAAAAAAGTTATAAAGCCTCAGTCTGATATTTCCCGGCATGACCTCACTCTGGATTAGTGTTGTTGTTTTTTCTTGCGTTTACTCTTTTCACCCTCTGCAATGCTCATACAAGATTGATCTTTGTAAAACTGGAACAGACAAAACAAAGAGAAACATACCACATAAAACAATGTGGTACAAGCATGTCGGGGCGAAATTCTCACAAGAACTCAAATAAATGCCCCGTCGGATATCAAAACACATTTGCGGGGACTTGATGACAGAGAGCCATTTTTATTCTTAAATGCTGATGAATGAAAGAAAAAGGGGCTCCAGCAGAAAGGGCACTTTTCTCATCCAGGGCAAAAGGGCTGGTGCTTGAGCACCACTAGGGGTCTATCTGTGCACGTGCCTGAGTCCATCAAACCTGTCTTCGCATTCCTCTTTCCTAACAAATGATGTTCCATGATGCTGTGGTAAGAGAAATGGCAGAGGGCGGGGGGGTTAGGTACGGGAGGCAGAGTTCAACTAATTGCCTGATGATAGAATTTTAGTGTCTCCTTCGTTATAAAGCAACTTCTAAGTGTTATTGATCTTGGGAGGGTTGTCTCACAGTCATGTGGTATTAGAGAGCCCAACTGCTCTGAGGACATGCATTATTCAACAGGCATTCTGACACGACGCCTCGCCAGGACCTGCCAATTCCTCTCTGGTGGCCTGGGAGTAGCCACAACTCTCTATCCATCGCACTCTCTACTTCAGCACACACATGCAGTCCTCACGTGACAGCATTAACATACACACACACACACACACACACGCACACACGCACATCTTGACTCTGCCCCCCCCCCCGACTGGAGGTTGTTGATTGTTGTTTTGCTCTCTGATCGACTTCACACTCCACTCAGGGGTTAATCTATAATTAACTGACTGATGCTGCTGTCTGCTGCTATTCCCGAGTAATTTGTGGACATCTACCTTTCCGAGGGCAGCGTGCAAGAGACGACGAGGAGGCAGATGAGATTAAATAAAGAGAAGAAGAGAGTGAGGGAAATTAAGCTCGTCCCAATCTGAAATATTTGTATTCAAGTAAGCACGGTTGTACTCATTAACATATACAAGGCGTATTTAATTAACTGATATTACATTCTACAGCCATGCAGTTAGGCCTTTGATCATCTTCTGTGCAGCCGTTTAAAACGGAAACAATATTCTCCAAAAGATTTAAATGACAATTTAAGCAGGGGATAAAGTGCTCCGGGATTTATTAACCGTAACCTTTTCAGATGGGTGACCGTGAGACAGAATCATCAAGGATTAATAAATGCTGACTTTAAGCATAATTAGCAATTTACAACATAATATATTGTGAGCAACTATGTTTGCATTTTGTCCAGCAGCTGTAAAAGACAAGGATGCATTCACTCTCCTCCGTGTCTCATGTTGACATGTTTCACATGGACTTGACTCGATAAACAAAGGCTCTACTAACAGTATCTCTCTTTACTGCTTCAAAAGAAAAGGCAATTATTAAAATGATGCCTCGTCAAACAGGATTCAATCTCGAGGAAACTATTCAAAAGGAACATGATTGATGGGGGAAATTAGTATTTTTTTAAAAGCTCTTCGGGCTAGACTTACAAAGTAATAGCAGACAGCTCATCCTTGCAGGTGAATTCTACTAAGTTAGAGTTGCCATACATAATAATCTTGAGGACATACAACCAAGAGATGTACACAACAAAAGCACACATCTCATCCATATGCCCATGCATCATTGTTTAGCCCTGCCTTCTGGTAAAAGGGGCTTAGCTGAATATAATGCATCTTTGTTTTCACGGGTTGCAACTATATAGGAGATCAATGGGTGTTATCAATACCTTACAGCAATTAACATTTAATATCCTTCCACAGCCACTTACTCCATTAATGGCTGATTGATTATGCAAGGCCTGGGAGCCCCGCAGCTGGGAATGGCATGGATCTATTCTGTCTATCTGTCAAAGTTAAGGCGGGCGGCTCTGCTGAAGAACCTCTGACTCCAGCTAATACCATATCGATATGAGGTTAGTTCAACCAGAGATGGAAAGATCGAGATCAAGGCATTTCGGTTTCGCTGATGCCGCCATCGTTTTGTATTCCTCCCTTCTCCCCGTTGACTGTTAGCAACGTTTTACTTGGATTTCACCCTCATATCTTCCGCCACTCCGAACACCCTCCCTTGCACCCCTGAAGTTCTTCATGATCTAATCAGCAGTGATGTATTTTCAGAGGAAGAAGGCACTGCTTTCCATTTCAATCAAATCCAGGCCTTTCAGAAGAACCCATAATGCAATCGTTCTGTACAAAATGCAGGCCCAATTTAAGCCCTATAGACGGCAGATGACTGATAAACGCTCCTCGTGGCTCGGCTTTGCTGCAGTGCATTGTCATAAATAAGAGCTCGCCCTGCGCTCTCTCTTTGGGGATGGTGCAGACCAACTTTAAATTGGCAGTAGAGGTGGACAGGGTGAGAAAGGAGGTGAAGAAATGCAGAAGTTAGGAAACCTTGACATGTGGGACTCTGCTAAAGGAATGTAATTGGAGGACACGACAAGACTCAGCTGGTGCACAGGTCCCAGAAACAGGCTCTCCATTACCAAGTGAGGGGGGGGGAGTGCAGAGGGGTGGGGGAAGAAGGAGATTGGGATGGTTTCGCTTAATAAACACTTTGTTTTCTGCTGACGATCAGAGGGGCAGAGCAAGGGATACATCGACAGATCGATAGACTGATTTGTTCCGGTCTCTCCATGTTCATCAGACCCATACTTCTCCCTTGGGGAGTGGATGGACTGAAGGAAAGAAAAAGTGAAGAGGAGGAGGAGGAGGGGTGATTGGAAGGAGGAAACAGACAAGTGAAATCAACGGAGTAAAGTGTTAAAAAAAAAAAAACAGCAGGAGAGTCGAAGAGTCAGAAAAGCAGACAGACGGATGATGATAGGAGGGAGTGATGGAAGGAGAAAATAGCAATGGTGTGGGAGGGAAAGAGACCGTGAATGGTGAGAGGGAGTGGGAAAGGATTTGGATAGGCTGAGGGTCAAGTACCAAGGTAAACAACAGCAGAGATGGTAGGAGGGGTTGACTGTGTAGGCGACGTACGGAACAGGAACAGGAAATCCCTCCAATCTCCACTGGCTCAACAAGCACCCCGAATATATTTCCCTATCCACCTCTGTTCTGCAGATAGACACACACACACACACACACACTTCCATCATCAGTCCATCCAACAACCAACAAAGGCTTTTCGAAGGTATCCCTCCACTCCCTGCTTACCGCTCTCCCTAAGGGCAACTTTATTCAAGAAGAGATGATGAGAAGAGGAGGAGACTGGTTGGATAATAACAGAGCAATTTTGAGCAGAAAAGGCCCTGGTGGCATAATGGCAGCAAGTAAATGTTTCTGCACAGATTTCCATTGCCATTACGGCATTGTTCGCCATTGTAGGATTTGATGTCAGTCAAAAAGCTTTAGTGCTGCAATTCACTCCGAGGTTCTCTTAGCAATGGATAAGATGCTTTATGCTCTACAGTATATCCAATTTGACCAATAATTGCACGGTTCATAATCATTCCTGCCTCAACTCAGCAATGAGCAATGGAAGTACACCCAGAGAGGGATCGTTTTAAAGGTCGTGCCCCAAGAGGAAATTGCTGTGATCTTATCAGCATATGATAACAATTTATTCAAATGCGTTATTGCTCTATATAGTATATCCAATTTAACCATCGTTTCTTTTTTTTTCAAAGTGTCTTATTCAAGATAGAACATTTTTATCTGATCCTTTGATTGTAGTAGTGTACGTCAATGAGGAGGCTCCACTTCACCTCAGCATCGTTGTGAATTACTCCACAGGGCACAGGTCAGTGGAAGTGATTCTAGGATTTGTCATACGTGTTTAAGAAAGCAAACATGTACAAAGATAATATAAATGAAGAATAGATGATATGTTGAAAGAAGAGAATCTGAACTTCTCTCAGGTGCCGTCCAAAGAGCCATCAATATTTAACATATCTCTTCATTAAGAGGTTTGTAAACACTACAATATTTGGATTACAATGCCATTGAAATTCCATCTCTGTCTGTTTAAACCATACAACACAATATAAAAAAATCAAGCAAAGGAAGTCTTTTAAAAGTTTTATATTCGGGTCTCCTCTTTCTTTTTCTTTGCCAACTGCTTTCATTAATTCCCTGGGGCTTTTCTCCACAAGGTGAGCAGCAGAAAATGAATATGATAATAGTATGAAAAAACACAAAAGGCAAATCTGCCCACATAAATGAGAAACACAGCCAGAGGTTAGTAGATAAGAAGCAACACATAAATGAAAAGTGTAAAGGTATAAATGTTCCACAGACTGCAGGTATAAATATGTATTTTGAACCTGCTCCACTCTAGCATTGCTGTGGGCTTCCATTTTTCCACATGGAAAATAGCAACAGATGCCGTGTTTTAACCAATCAAATTTGCCCTTGGGCCGGTCCTTTTTACGCACAGTAATCTCCGCCAATCCTTTTGTGTGACTGCTGGGGCTTCTGGGTCAGGGACGAGGGGAGTGGCATACCGAGAAAGTCGCCAGGCAACCGCAGTCATGGCCCGTGGCTACGTACACACAGTGAACCCCTGAAAACTATCGCTTCTATTCAAGATCATCGTTGCAAACTTCATCCGATTGCAAATGATCTTTGTATATTACCAACAAGTAAAGGCAACTTTTCTAATGTATTCATTTTTTACATGAATTATACGAATGTGGTTTTGTTATTACAAAGCAATGGGACCTGCGAAATATGATGTTTGGGATTTTACAACAGCAGCTCGCTGACGTGTGGGCCGTGAACAGATGTGTGGAAAAGTTTTCACAGAAGAGGCTTATCTTTGCTTTCATGAGCTGTCTATCCCTCAGACATGTGTCAAACACACAGAGTATTCAAGACATAAGAAATTAACTTGTTTGCGAAAAGAAAAAATATATTTAATTTACTCCACCTTCAAAATGTTGAAATGCAGAAGAATAACAGGAACACGCACATATTTTATAATGTCTTCCACAATGTATAGGAGTTACTTGTCTTCTTGTTATTTTCATTCCAAGAAATTCTGCAAAGTTCAATCTCTGATGGAAATATAATATTTCTGGGCGCTGCTTGCTAAGTTAAATGATAACGTGAAACACTTTCTTTCAATAACACACAAAATAAATGATAAAGTGCTCTCACTGTGAAGCATCCTGTGTCCACAAAACATTTTAGATGATTATCTAATCAAATTGCGTATTTACCTTATAAAAAAACAACTTCTTTTTTAATAACTGTGGTGTTATAATAAAAGTAAACACTTGTGATAATACTTCAGATGTGTAAATATCATCATATATGCTACTGGTTGAGATTAAATGAAGATGGTACAAAGCACAAATTTAAAAAAGCAGAACAGAATTAAAGTCTTGTTATAAAGACGGTTTAGGCGAGGTCTCCAAAATGGGCATTTGGGCACCATCTGTGCCATTTGAGTTTTCTAATGTACCAGACTCTATATATATATCTCTCACTTTTATAAATAACATTTTTTTTCACCGTAAAGCGATGAAGCAATTTGTGTTGTGGTGTTCTTTTGCTTGGATCTTTTGCTTGGATCTCGGTGGATCACAGATTTTTAAATCCCTCTACACCGAACGTGTAGAGGGATTTAAAAATCTGTGTTGAATCCTCTTGTTTTTTTAAGTCTATCTTTTTCTAGTCGAATTATAAACATGATACTTAAGTTCTTGTTTTTTAGTGTTGAGTTGTGTTTGGCACATTTGAAAACGGCTTACTAATTATTGTAGCTCATGTTGTGCCGTTTAATTTGATGTGAAATATTATTTTGTCATTATTTTCCTGGTTTTACCTGAACCACTGAATATGTACCTGAATAACAGGGGCCCGTGGGGGACAAAAGGTGCAACATTGTTCTTTTTGCAAAAAACAATAATATACAATCGGTCTTTATCTGTCGAGTTGATACAACATTACATCCCGAAAGCTCCTTTCCAAAGGCCTAACAATAGCATCGCCTGTGTTCTTTCTACACTGAATAATTAAAGTATAACCTTACAACAGCAGGTGAAGGCTATAGATGGATTTTCTTGGGACAGACGCCCTTTCGTGTCATCACTCAGACGTCAACATGAACCTTTCCTTCCCCTAATGGATGAACGCATCACCGCCACGTTCTCATTGGTCGTTTTTTTCGAAACGCTAAACATTGCTGGCAAATATAGTTTCTGGAAGAATATGTGATGAGAGAGAGAAGCCATGCAGTTGTGGAATTATGCTTTACTTTATATCTAAAACACTTAACGTAGGCCAGGTGTTGAAAAAACGGGTTCTGAGATTTGGCGAGCGGTGTAATCAGCCCCTCCCCACAGTTTGGGGAGTTTGGGGCCTGGTGCCTGGGGCAGTTTATGTCCATACGGAAAGAGCTGATTCACCAGTTTTGGTTTAATTGAGTTGAAGAGTGAAATGCCTTAATGACTTGGCAGTGTCTCACATGGCAGCTGTGAGAGGAATTTAATCATGTAATGCAACTTCAGCTAACTGTACACATATGGGGTTGGAAGTAGCAAACACAATTGTTTTGCAGCAGTTTTCGGCAAATATTAAACATTTACAGGAGAGGTAGCTCAATGTCATTTTGGGGCACTCGTAATCAATCAACTGCCTCTTTATAGGATCATCATTTCGCTTGTGATGCAAGTTCAGATTTATTTACTCTAGGCCACAGTACAAACAATAATCAAACAGCAGGTAAAAAAGGTAAACGATGAGAATAGATCGTTGGCAGAGAATAGGAGGCAAAAAAATCTTTGAAAGCACCTATATATATATATATATATACATAAATATATACACACACATATATATATACACACATATATATATATATATACATACATATATACATAAATATATACACGCACATATATAAATATATATATATATGTACATACATATATATTTACATACATATATACATAAATATATACACACACATATATATATATATGTACATACATATATACACACATATATATATACACACATATATATATATATATATATGTGTGTATATATATATATAGTAGATACAGTTACAATGTAGGAAATAGATATATTCTCTTTTGGTCCAGATCATAGTGTCTAGTAGAACAGCAGTTAAAATAACTCTTGAGTAGGAAGCACCATATCAAACCCCGCGTCATGTCTAACAAAGGGAAAAGGGCTTAATCGTGTCAAACACAGCACAAAGCAATCAGAGGGGCTGATCTCTGATGAGGGAGATGGATTATAATCAAATCGAGGCTCGGAGTCTGGCTATCATTCTGTGGTATTAACTATGGCTGTGGCACATCCACAGACAGAGAAATAATGATATCACTAATATGAAAAGGCTTTTTGGGGATGAAGATTTTAGGACTGCTTTTGTGCAATTGGCAGAAACCATTTTCAGAGCGAGAACAGATGGTGGGAGCAGTAAAAGTGATCGCAGTTAGATGAGGTTGTGTGACCAAAAAGACATTATGTCAAAATACTCAGGCTTCGTGGGGAGAAATTGTGATGGTATGGTAAATTGTAAATGGCGTAGCGCCTTTTTTAGTCTTCCACTCAAAGCGCTTTAACACTACATGCACTTCAATCACCTTAAACACCTATTCATACACTGATGGCAGCGGCGACCATGCAAGGCACCACCTGTCCATCGGGACGATCTCACCATTCACACCAACATTCAGGAACATCCTCTGGGAGCAAGTTGGGGTTAAGTGTCTTGCCCAAGGTATGCTGGAAGCAAGACTTTGAAATCTAGAGCACAGCATAAATGTTCTATGGGTGAATTAAAGTATTTTTTTTTTTTTAAACAGTCAAACCAGACGGGGTCATTTTCGACCCCAGAGGACAACAGGTGGGATCATGTACTGCCATTAAAAAAATTGAAGTGGTTTAAAACCAGCATCCTCACTAAACTTTGACATATACCAGTTTGTGATGATCTGTCAACACAGAAGACTCTGATCGTTAACTATAGTCAGAATAATTTATCATTTTATTTATTTTTAGAAAAATGTAAATGATTCAAAAACGGTATCCTGACTAAACGTTGACATGTACCGCTCTGTAATAATTCAAATAGTCAAAATAATATAAAGTAAAAAATAAAAAAAATTACATTTCATTTCTGTTCAAAAACAGGGAATATTTTTTATAAACAAGGCCTATTGGCCCTAAATTCCCCAAAAAAAGAGAAAAATGTGTGATAATGGGTTGGACTGAAGTAAGACTAAAGGTGTAAAACAGAATTAATTGACAATTTATACGATATGCCTTAAATAACGGTCAAACCAGTCGGGGTCATTTTTTACCCCAGAGGACAAACGGTGTAACGGGAGGACATTACGAGGGTTAAATATACTTTTTTTTAAATAATGTGTCCATACACACACACACACACACCATGACAGAGCGGCGCAAAATGCTTTCGCCATATATTGGACCAACATGCAGGGAATCTCAGCGCTGGATCAATCACCAATCAGTATGGTTACACGGCAATCAGTTTGATCGAGTTCAACCCACATTGATAAGGTGCATTGCATTATTTAGGGTTATATGTGGAAGCTATTAATTACCCACCTTTCAATAGCTGACACAGACTCATGGATGGTTATCTTGTGAGAAGAAAATTATTCATTGGGCACATTACACAATTTTAATGGATGGTTAGATAATGCTGACTACCTGACTTGTTAGCTTGAAGCTCCCTAATTAACATCAATATCCATCGGAAGTGTCCGCAAACAGAAGAAATGTGTGGGAGTGCTGGGTGAGAAGGGGAAGATATTGAGTTCATTTTTATGATTTCATTATGATAGAGGAATATTTGTTTGGAATATTAAAAAAAGGAAAAATAAAGATCCTAAAAATACTAAATAAAAGTATATATTGTGTGACAGTATCATAATAGTGATAACTAGAACGGGCACTCGGTAGAGCGCATACCTTCGCATATCACAAGATTGGGCATTGAATTATGAACATTTTGACATTAGTTGCATGCCAATTGGATAAAAATTGACCGTGCTATGGTAAAAAGAAGATTTTTACCTTTTCATGACCTTGACCTTGACCTTTGACCCGATCGATCCCAAAATCTAACCAAATGGTCCCCGGATAATAACCAATCATCCCACCAAATTTCCTGCAATTCGGTTTAATACTTTTTGAGTTATGCGAGTAACACGCATACAAATAAATATATACACGGCGATCAAAACATTACCTTCCGCATTTTCAATGCAAAGGTAATTAATTGAAATGTGTGCGCTAATCTGTCACTATTTGACTAAATGGGTATTATAGTGTAAATAGTTTGATGTGTGCATAGTTTGAGTTTATATTCTGGACCTTATTAGTGCCCTTACACACTTTGCGTCCTCTCCCCTCGGCCTGAAGTAATTTTCACAGATGCCAAACTAAGAGAAAAATACAAGACATTAAGGGGCCATATAGAGGCAGGACATTGAGGACAAAAGCACAGTCAGGCGCTGTCTTGTAGGGTTGTGTTGACTATAACGGGACCCTTCTTCTCCAGGGATCAAGAGGAGAGGCCCGTATGGGTCTCTGGGTTTCATCTAGACATAGTATGTGGACCCAGACACCAGCACTTTGAGAATCTTTGTGTGTTTCAAATACAGCCTAATAGGTTTGAGGCAATACATTGAATTAGGTAGAATATTTCTGTAACATGTGTAATTCATCCATGTTAATAGTTCCTGTTATTTGCCAACCAAGATTAAGAGATGATGGCTGGCTACATTAGCGGTGTTATATGTTATAACAGTGCAGTAAGCCGGACCACAAATAATCACAACATATACAGTGTGGAGTAAATCTAACAACGACACTGTTGAACAGGATACACTGAAAAACACCTCTCCACACTCATCATGCATTTGAAATGTTTTCACTGGTTATAAAAGTTGAAAAGAACAGTTTGCCGTTTATAATTGGGATGCAACACAAGACTCAATACTAACAAAACTGTTTCTCCTCAATTTTATAAAAGGAGACTAAAGCTTCCCAGGTGCACATACTGTATATACACTCCCCAACAGCACTGCTGCACAATCATACACACATCTTAACCTCTACACACTAAAGCCCTCTTTTTGTTTTCCTCTTCAATGCACACACCTATAGGTAAATATGAGATGGGGGACATGTTTGTGGAATTGGCTTTGAGCGTTGAGCCCCTCAATAAGTCATGGGTCGAGTAAAGGAATTTGAGTTTGTGGCAGCAGAGACACTGGAAAAAAGATAGACATGCTCAGCGCTTTCCTTTTAGGGTTCATTACTCCGCCGTCCCGGGTGAGGCAGAGTTGAGAAGAGGAGTTCATTTCTATACCGAGTGAGAAAAAACACATTAACTGAGACCTATCCATCTTCCCAGTGCTGACACCTCCATTTAAATCTCTTATTTCTAAAGGACGTCGAGAGAAATCATCTTCTCTATATGCGAGCATGCACACAGGAGTGTGTGTGTGTGTGTGGGGGGGCCTTAAGCAGTAAAGATCTTTCATTATGATATTTTCAATTTAAAAGGAGGCCAACCTTTTCGGCCCTTTTAAAATTTGAAATGGTGTTTTCTGTGGATTACTTTTGGACACGGGAGTATATTCTTAATGTGAATGCAGGTTGCTGTGTTTTCATCTGTATCCTAAAATATAATATGAGACAATATGAATGTATTTATGTTGGCCTGAAGGCGATAAAAAGATGAAAAATGACATTAATAGTTGCCCAATTTTGTTGAGCAGGTCTTCAAACTTTTAATGAAATCTTTTACGAAAAAAGTGTTTTCTCTTTCTTTCCAACTTTTCAGTGCTCCCCACCCACTCATTAATCTTAACCTAAATCTCCAAGTACCTGGGTATTATATATGCTAAGTGGCCGTGTCACTCAGTGCGGTTACATGCAATCGAATTATTGGCTTAGTCGGACTGAAATCGAATTATCCGTTTCATGTAAACACCTTAGTCGGACTATGTGCGGTCCGACTTCGGTCCGATCCAGTTGATAATTCGACTCTCGCGGCATGTAACTCTGAATTCGATTCGCAACTGGACTTTGCGTCTTTGCGCATGCTCGAGATCCCTCCGCCCTCCTCCCTCCCATGTCGTGACCCGGAAGTCGAAAGAGGCGATAAATTAAATTCTCCGTGTACCTTCGGCTACGGCGTCTTCTCTCCGTTATTAACTCAGCCAATAGCGCCATTTGCATTCGCTGTACTCCTATTAACACCATGGAAAAATAGTAGAGGGATGTAGCTTCGCCTTGCTCTCTGTTCGCCATCTTTCTCGAAATGTTGTTGTTGGTGGTGGTGAAGAGGTCAAGCGGAAATGGCTGTATCACCACGAGTTGTAATGAAAACAGCGCCGCCTATCGTATCGGATATGACATGCTTTCGGCCAATGATTCGAATTACTCACTGCCATGTATATTGGGATAACAGCAGATCCCCCAAAAGATAGCAGAGTCCGACTAAAGCAAGATTCGAATTATACCATCATGTAAACGCACTGACTGTGCCCCTGCTTACCCAGCGTAATGAGCAGCTTTAGAAAGGCATCTGCTGGCCCTGGGCGTCACCAGCTCCCCAACCAGACACGCTTTGTGCCAGAGCTGCCAATAGCATGCCCCATTAAGAAACAATGCCCAGCACACACACATTTATTAGCACTAATTAGAGAAAGAATATAGAGTGCTGGGAAGCCCTAGGTCGGCATCAGAAGTCTATTATTAGAAGAAAGTCAAAGTGCAATCGAATTATTGGCTTAGTCGGACTGAAATCGAATTATCCGTTTCATGTAAACACCTTAGTCGGACTATGTGCGGTCCGACTTCGGTCCGATTAACACCCCTGGATAGCTCGGTCCGATCCAGTTGATAATTCGACTCTCGCGGCATGTAACTCTGAATTCGATTCGGAACTGGACTTTGCGTCTTTGCGCATGCTCGAGATCCCGCCGCCCGCCCTCCTCCCTCCCTCCCATGTCGTGACCCGGAAGTCGAAAGAGACGATAAATTGTTTCTGCCGGCCAGGTTGCAACAAATAACCAGTCCCGCTGCTAACCATGTTGGTGCCCTAAGCATAACTCCTCATGATGCCCCCCTGAGATCGGGTCTGTGTGCGCGGATGTGTCGGCGCGCATCACGGCAGAGCGATGCGACCCGAGAAGTGTTAACGGGGGGGGGGGAGTTGCTGAGCGATTAAATATATCTCTTGTTCTGCCTGTTTTTCTGCCTAAAAGGCGCCTAATATTTCTAGACTGAAATAATATCGGCATTATAATTATTATAACTATGAGGATTTTATTAGTTGCCTATTTTGTGGTGCCCCCTCAGGACTTGGTGCCCTACGCGCAGCGCGTAGTGCGCGTTATGGGAGCGGCGGCGCTGCAAACAACGCTATGGAGAACACAAGAGCCACCACACATTTCTGGACCGAAGAGCAGACAGAATTTATGCTTAATGTATTGAAGGAGTTGAACATACTAAAGTTCATGGTTCTTTCTCGAAATGTTGATGTTGTTGTTGGTGGTGGTGAAGAGGTCAAGCGGAAATGGCTGTATCACCACGAGTTGTAATGAAAACAGCGCCACCTATCGTATCGGATATGACATGCTTTCGGCCAATGATTCAAATTACTCACTGCCATGTATATTGGGATAACAGCTGATCCCCCAAAAGATAGCATAGTCCGACTAAAGCAAGATTCGAATTATACCATCATGTAACCGCACTGATTGATGTCGATAGACACACAATACTGTACGTTTTATCCTCTGCTACTCGACCCCTCTGGACCCATTGTTGTCCTTTTGGGAGGGGGCAGTGAATCTTTAGAGGGGAATAGCAGGTCAATACTATGCACCGCATAGAAGTATAAAATGTCTTATAGGTGGGATCCTGGAGATTAATGTGAGGCAAAGCTCTGCAGTGTCTCAGGATTTTCTAATAAAAAATCTGTGACAAACATTGTGTTATGTTTATTGAAGAAGTAAAAAATCCTTCCAAAATACCACATGAAGACACCAACACTTTGAGGAACCCAAATTCCTGCAGTGATTTGGTATCAAAAGCTTTTAAAATTCGGAAGATTGGATGTCAATTACTTCTGTTGTGGATACTGTTCATAAAAACATCACATGTCTCCCGAATGCCCGGGGTCTCTAGCTTCAGGTCGTTAAGCTTTATGAGGTTGTGATTATCCTAAAAGGCCACAACCAGTTATTTTTATACAGTTGAAATTAACTTGAACATTATGTTACAAATTAAACATTCGCTTGTGAAATTAACTTTATAGTGTGCGACTGTTGTAATGGAAGTAAAGCATAAGAAACATTAACACAATAATGAGTCTAAGAGTTGGATTTTCAGAAAGCATTTGTAGTGCTTTAGGAATATGGTTGGAGTTCAAAAGCATCAAATATTGACTCCAGATCCACGATTAAATCCACCTACCTGAATTCACTCTTTTCAAGTTTAACATCATGTGCAAGTAACATAAGTTATCAATAACTAAAAGTCATAGATTCAGTTTGGATCTGTGATCACCTGTTGCTAGGCAAGCAACCAGAAATACTACAGTTTTTAATTCTAGCCATTTCATTCACAAAATTAATATTAATTATGTAAGTCTAATTACACACCTTGTAGCTACAACATGAAAATGAGATGAGCGGAATATATAAATAATTGATTGTTGACTGGTATTGATTGCTCGACCCACTCCTGATTCAGAACAATGAGGTTGATGAGCTGAAAAAATTTGATTTGCTAAACCTAAAAGGTTGAACCGGGACTCTGCTGTATGAGATCGGTCTGTGTGTAGAGAAGAGTCGCTACAAGTGAACTGTGTGTTTGCGGTTCAATAGAGAGATCTGTGTTTTCTGTGCAAAGTCAGCGGCTTGGAGAGAGCACAATAACCAACAGAGAAGAGTTCCAGTCTAGCTGTTATGGAATTAACATGAATTAGATCCAGCCGATAAAATCCTTAACCAACATTGGTGTTTGCTAATGAAAAATGACAATGAGGGATAAAAGGTTCAATAAGAGCTTCGTAAGTGTCAGAGCTTAACAAATCCAAGTATTTGGCTGACTGCAAACTGAATTCAAACTGGAACACGCCATCAGACCCCGAGCCTATTTAGGAGGAGTTTCATCAACCGGAAGCCAGTCCACAGAATCCAGACAAGCTTTTTTTGATGGCTCAATATTATTATATGCAAAGAAACCTATCATTCAATGAATGATAGGTGTCAGCAATACTCTGTAATCAAGGACAGGGGTTGGGATTGGAGTCCAAAAATGTAATCGGGACATCGCTATCACCATAATTAGCTATTTTAATGTATAACTTAATACAACAGTTTGAATACATTTCTGAGAGATAATCTTTCGTCAGAGTTTAAAGTTTCACTGTCAGCGAAGTTATCGTTTATGACGTAGCCACCTCTCTTTTCTCTCTTCTTCGGGAAAAAATTTAAATTTTGAGGGAATGCTAATGTAATTACCAAACTTTTGGGGTTCACAACTATGGAGAACACAACCTGTACAAGATACTTCCGAGTGGAAAGACGCATTCCTCGCTTCCCTTTTTTTTTGCTGATTAAGAATTGAACACCCATTGAACATTGATTAATACAAATCTCCTGTATTTGGCCCAGCTCCAACTTTACATCCACGTGCGCACACACTGGACTTAACCTTCAGGGAAGCAAGACTTGCCTTTACAAAGTGGGAAATAATTTCCAATACATATTAATGAAGCAAAAATCAATGCCCTTGGAACTTTATGATAGTGTGTGCCAATGCACTGCTGCGACAGCACCATGGTGTGTGTGTGTGTGTGGCTCAGATTTTGGGGGGTGGGAGCGGCTAGCTTGGCTCAACAATAAGAGCCCTCATCTATCATGCTGAGCTCAGAGTGTGATGGGGCCTCATAGGTCCATGTGAGTGACCCTGACGGAGAGAAAAAAGACCATCAAGTCTGGATACAAGGATTGGGAGCGAGTGAGTGCGTCATTCCTGTATGTGTAAGCAATCTTAGTTGGTGGATTAATGATTCAAAACACAGGGAGAGATTCGATCAATGATATTTGGATGTGCAATCGTTTTCGCATGCACATATTTGTGTGAACTACTAAATGTGTTCGTGTGCACACACACACACACACACACACACACACAATAAAATACTGCTTCTTCAGCAAATCGCCGGGTGCCAGCTTGTTCATCAAGGGCCGAGCTTGTGTATTGAACGGAGTGGGAATTACAACCCCAGCAGCACTCGTGGTTGACACCGCCACTTACCACTTGACCAATAGGCCATTTGCACTGAATGAATCACATATTTAAACACATTAATAACAAAGGCCATTGACTACTGTACAAAGGGTAGACAACCCAGTGAGAGGGCAATTATGAATGTGCACACACACCTGGAATGAAAAGGTGTGTCTTCAGCCACAGAGAAACAACAGTAATCAACAACTGTTGTTTTTATTTTTTTAAATCATTGTTCACACACGCAGAAGGTGTTTTGAATCAGAATGTATTGGGTCTCAACGGCATGAATTGAAATGTGAAGGACTGTTGATTTTCCAAAAAGAAAGACATGGTAATTAAAAGTGTCTAGCTGCAGTAAACACACACACACACGCACACACACATTGTCATTCCTGTGCTGTGTTGCCACTGCATGGTCATGCTGATACCCTGGGGCAATTTGTTATGGACATTAGAGGAGCAGCAAAGGTCACAAGAAAGACAAAGTATACAGCCAGCCCATCATAGGTACTGCTGATTCAGCACTTTCAAAACACATCACCTGGCAAAGTTGGGAAAAGAACATGACAAAAAAGGGATTAAAAAAAAGTCATGACCAGGAGAACTAGACTTCATGCAGCATACTAAATACAATGTGAATTCATTTTCATTTTGGATAACAGATTTGTGGTCCATTATTTGATGGTCCAAGTGTTAGATTATTAGCAAGTCTAGGGGTATCTAATCCTAACATCTTAAATTTAAACAATACTTTATCTTCAAATGCTACACATAAAAACGAAGAAGTTTAACAACTAAATCTAAACTTTTGACTGACATAGTACATGGGACTGAGGTCATGTGAACAGTCCTGTAAAAGTCAAACCTATCTTAAAACAATTAGATGGCATTACACACTCAATTTACACAAACACCCAAAGCACTGAACCATCTGATTGATATTGAGCAGGTTATGCATAATCCATATCTCAATCAGTAACACTCAGATGCTACCCGATGATTATTGGAGGAGAGCTGGTGCAAATGTGTCTCCCTATCTATCAAACAAAAATAATATAATATTGCAAGTACGTTTTTGTAACTCTTATTATGCAGGAACAGATGAGGATAAAAAAACATAAAACACATAAAACATACATTTCTGCCTGAATCAGGGTAAGAGGGATTATAGGCACTGTGGCCCTTTGATCATTCTAATTAACACACACAGCGGTGTCACAACCCCAAGCTCTCACTTAAACAGCCAAAGCTGGGCAGATATCCACAATCTCCACAGGTGGGATTAAATTGGGCTTTGTCAAAAACTCAGGTGCTGGAAAGTTAAGTATCGGCAAAATATTTGACAGTGACAACAACAGGATAAGACAAGGTGAAGCTCTTTGGGGCAAGAGTTAGACACAGCGAGAGATATTCTGAGAAGGGAGACAGAAAGAGCGGGGAGTATTTAGGTCTCTTAAGTGCCGAGTTGCAGCCACTGCTTGATTGGGTGCTTTGGGAGGAAATGGAAAAGCTCTCCAGCCAGGTGCTTATCTCTGACCAGAGTTTACAGAGTCAACCGCCCGCCAAACTGCTTCACCCGGACTGCCAGACACTCACAGGGTAAGTTCCAATCAGCCTGTGAGGAGCAATGTCCAGGAAAGATATTTCCACCAAGCTAGTGTAACTTTTCAGGACCATATATGGTGCCTTCTAAACTGCTGTGTCAGTTCAGGACACTTCCGTTTACGTTTAAAGCACCATGAACTCCCATTACAACATGTTCACCAAAGGTACCAAACGTGCCAACGGTCAGAAAGATGACACACGAGTTAAGAAACAGAAGTGTAGTTTCAGGAATAGTCTACGGACACACTATCTTCACTTGTATCAACAATATTGCAAACGGTTGTGGTTGGAGGGGCACGGCAAGCAGGATACACTTCAATCACGGATTATTTAGCGTTGGATATCGTCATTGCAATATTGAACAATGTTATTGCAAATTTCAGATTTTCCTCACATCGTGCAGGACTAATCAAAAGAGGTGGGAATAAATCCATATTCAAGAGTTCAGAGACCGAGGATGTGTAAATGTGTTATTGGCCTGGTAATTGTTCAAGGGTGCCGTGGCTGAATAGAAATTATCTTCCATTAGCAGTGCTGTTGTTACTTCTGAACTTCTGTAGAAGGTTGGATACCACAACAATTTAAGAAATAGCACAACTCTGCTAACACTTGCTGGAAGTTGTGAAACATATATATATATATATATATATATACACTACCGTTCAAAAGTTTGGGGTCATCCAGACAATTTCGTGTCTTCCATGAAAACTCACTTTTATTTATCAAATGAATTGAAAATTGAATAGAAAATATAGTCAAGACATTGACAAGGTTAAAAATAATGATTAATATTTGAAGTATTAATTTTGTTCTACAAATTTCAAGCTCAAAGGAAGGCCAGTTGTATAGCTTATATCACCAGCATAACTGTTTTCAGCTGTGCTAACATAATTGCACAAGGGTTTTCTAATCAGATATTAGTCTTCTAAGGCGATTATCAAACACAATGTACCATTAGAACACTGGAGTGATAGTTGATGGAAATGGGCCTCTATACACCTCTGGAGATATTTCATTAGAAACCAGACGTTTCCACCTAGAATAGTCATTTACCACATTAACAATGTATAGAGTGTATTTTTGATTAATGTTATCTTTATTGAAAAAACAGTGCTTTTCTTTGAAAAATAAAGATATTTCTAAGTGACCCCAAACTTTTGAACGGTAGTGTATATATAAGTTGTGAAACCGCATTTCAGTCCCAAGTTCAGTCATGCAGTATTATCAGTCTAAAACATCTGCACACGACTGTATCCGTATGGCAGATCTATCAATTAACACTTTTAACTACATACGCATGAATGAAGTACAAACATTTCATAAATCTGTTCATGTGGATGACCAAGATTATTTAAAAAATGATTGCCGTGTTCAATGACACATGACCTATTACAAACGACAATGTTGCACATCAACGCATTCTAGTCCTCATCGCGGTTTTCCGTCTAAAGTGTGAAGCTTGTTGGTTGGGGGGCTGCTGATAGGGAAGAGGAAAGAAAAGGTAGGGTCCAGAGAGAGAAGAGGATAGAAAAGCAGATAGAGAGTGAGATAAAGAGGTGGGGTGTGTGATGCTACGGGCCTCTGTGCCCTGCAGGGGATTACAGATGGCCCTCGGAATTGAATCAAAACTGTGCTGACAGCCAAGGAATCGGCTCTGCGACACATCGGGTGCCACAGGAGAGGAGGGGTAAAACTGGTGCAGAGGGAGGAGGCTGAAGACGAGGGAGGAGGCCATAGAGTGAAAATCGCCTTCAAATGAGTTTTTGAAATATCTCAAAATAAATTGCCTTTGAAAAAGCTCAACAGACAGTAGATATGCAGGCTGGATGGGGGCCAAGTGAGAAGTTGCCCTCTCCCTCCATTTCTCCTCATCTCAGCCTCTTCCGTACCTCGGCATCGTTCGTTTTCTCACGTCTCATTTCCTTTCTTGCTCTCTTTCACTCAGACTCATACATGCAAGTAGTGTACCAACACATGGGTGTAAACAAAGGTCAGGTCTCCAATGAACAACAGTTGGTTTAGAAAAGGAACAAAGCACCTTCTCCTGGCTGATGATATCCATCCACAAAACGCTGTACATGGGGATTCATTCCAAGGGCCCAGCAGATGGTACGGTCTATTTTTAGAAGAAAAGATTGAATAATGTATCATTTCGTCAGACTTCCTTTACACATGCTGCGTATCGTACTTACTTACTTGGACCGTTGTCTTTTCCACCCTTGGGCAATTTTCTCCGGCCGTTGCCACATCAGTCTGTTCTTCTTAAAACTCTTGCTCCTTCTCCGAAGTGTTTGTGGGTATTCCTTGCCGTGTTTGCGTTGTAGGTTTTCCATCTCAGCGCCTGCTTGGTTATTGCTGTTTGGCTTTGTTCTCAGGGTATCATGATCTATCCATCTACATATTTCCCTACTCAGCTGCACTTCGATTGTTTTTTGTTTCCTGTTGTCTTCAACAGTGATTCATGAATGACTGCAGCTTGTTGGTTCGTGGTGGTTTTCAAGGTTTCTGATCCACTCAGTGGTATGGCTTAATGTTAAAGTTTAAGATTTTACAATTTTGTCCCGAGTGAAATATTGTTGGGGATTTCCTGCTCCTGTATAAGATGTGAAATATGGTTCTTGCTTTCCCAATTCTTGACATTAGATCTTTGTTCTGTAATCCAGTTACAACACTTCCAAGTCAGTTTCTCGACCTCTTCGAGTTTCTGATTCTCAATTCTGGCTGACCCACATGCTTTTGGTTTTAGGTCCATTTATTTTGAGAGTCGAAGCTCAGCTGCAGATGTTCCAGCAGCTGGGACTAGTCCTGCATCTTCTGGTGGCTATGGTGCTAGAAGTGAAATATCAGCAGCAAGGTTCAGGTCCTCAAGCAGTTCTGTCAAGCTCCACTGGAGGCCGGTTTGTTTTTTCTTGGTTTGGTCGATACATAAGAGCCGGCGAGAGA
The DNA here is from genome assembly GCF_029220125.1 of Pseudoliparis swirei. NCBI lineage: Eukaryota > Metazoa > Chordata > Actinopteri > Perciformes > Liparidae > Pseudoliparis > Pseudoliparis swirei. The sequence goes on along the minus strand of NC_079397.1, from coordinate 14,459,616 downwards.
ACGAGCAGCCCTGTTTCATCACCGTGAACACTTTTCTTTCTTGTGTGCATCCCTGGTGGAGCACTTGGTACGGCATCCCATGATAAGTGTTGTTAAAGATGCTGATTAGATTCGGGGGAGCTCCATCGTGTGCCACGTGTTTCCATAGCAACTCGCAGTCTATAACTCTATGCTGTCAAATGCCTTTTCAAAATCAATGAAATTGACATAGACAGGTGTATGCCAGACTATGGATTGCTCAATGATGATCCTGACGGTTGCAATTTTGTCACTGCGTAATCTTCCATCTCTGAAACCCGTCTGATTTTCTATGGGTTTTTTCATCCACCCCCTTAGTCACTCCGCGATAGATTAAACACTTTGCCTCGGGATTTTAGCAACATCCCCCCATGATTATTATTACAATCCCTGGGGTCTCCTTCCTCGGGTATGATCACAATTAATTCATCTCTCGAGTCTGTGGGTATGTTTACATATATGTTTTATGGGCTTTTATAGCATGATGGTTGAAGTTTCAACGTCAGCAGGGATCTGAATATTGAAGTTGACTCCGCCCCCTTTGAAGTTGTTACATCATTTTAAGTTGTATTTTTGCTGCCGATAGGTGGAGATCTGACCCAGCGTCTGCTCCCATCTTTACTCGTGCATCAAAGGAGAAAACACTTGAACTTCCTGTTTATAAAGATGTGCTCAATCTGGTTTTCCGTAGCGTAATGTTGCTTTATGAATGGAACGAACATTTGTGAAGCACGCCTGATGTCACCATCTCACTCACAGCACTGTACAACCTGAAAATGAAAATGCAGCCGCTAAAGAATGCAAATGAACATCCAAATGATTTGAGGGCCATTTTAAAATTGACTTTTTTTAAATCTGCAGTTCACAATTTTTTGTAAAAATAGGCGGATCACAATGATTGATTGATTCTTGTTGAAATTGTACTTGTATCATCTGATCATGGAAAGTGCAAGTTCATGTAAGGACATGACTATCCTTCAAATTATGGATAGTTTTCAGAAAAAAACAGAACCCAAATGTTTGATAGCAGAATATGTTGAACTGCTTCAAATAAAATGCTCCCATTTGCTCAGATTTGTAAACACTTAGTTCTGCACACTCTGCGCATTCCTGAGGCACACAATTAATTATCTTCCCCACGGCTTACTGTTTTCTGTGTTATTGTCTTCCTTTTGTCTTTTCATAGATGCTCAAATGCTCCAGTATCAACTTATGTGGCCCACTGTCAGGCCCAAACAAAAAATGATTAATTTCCTCAAGAAAATCATAAAGCTTTCACACAAATATACAAAATAAATAAATATGTAGTGCCCTCACACCCTCTTCAGTCTACTGTAAGCAGTTAAAGCTTTAGGGTCTTTTGTTTTTGAAGCTTTAAAAAAAAAAAATCACAATTCTTGCTCTTCACATCGCGACAGCAATCAATAAATCACATTTCAATCAAAGAAAAAATGTAGAATCCATTTTCTCACAGAACTGTAGTAAGCCCGTCCAATAATTTACTCCGGCCTTCATAAAAAGATTGGATGTCTACCATGGAGCCAGATCCAGGCCAATAGTATAAGAATTTGGCAGAAAAAGATTAAAAAGTTCACGTGTTGGTGTTGAACTTGTAAAAATGCACACTCTTGCATAGTGTATTGCTCTTATATTGCCATTTATACCATGTTGGGTCTAAAAAAGCTTGTTAAACTGAATTTTGTCACAGGCATACATTTTGTTTACAATCTATTGAATATTGAAAGAGTTGAGTCATAATTCACACTTCCTGAAGGCAATGTAGTAGTTCTCAGCCTTCGTTGTTATGCCGTCACTCATAATTACATTATCCAGCAGTAGTTGGTGCACGTTCATGCATTTACTCTGGCTGGTTTCTGCCAAGTTGCTTACACCATACTCTATGCGCACCAGTGAATTGCTGGGCTATCATGTGATAGTGACCTCTGATAAATCAATAAATAACTAAAAAGCAAAATATGATTTCATAATTGGCCATAGAAATTAGACTGCCACTTCTATCAGTTCTGAATCCAACTAAATGACACTTATATACATACACTGCTGGTTAAAGCATTATTCATCATGAAACTCTCTATATCTCCAATAAACATGAACATTAGTAACAGTTTGCTTCTTTTAATTTCCCCCTGGGATGAATAAAGATAAATCTAATCCAATCTAAATAAATAAATGTGTCTTTGCCATAGCTGCTTAAACAAACTTGTGTTTAGTAAGCATGCAATCTAAGATCTGTCTCATAAATAGACCGGGCTTTATGTTAATTACCATGTGTGTTCAATCCTGGAAATCAGAGTGCATTGCTATTTGATTCCACTTCATTATTTATTGAAAAATTGATCTCTTTGAATCTCTGCAAAAACCTGAGGTGTGCGCAGTGATTCACCGACCTGAAGCCAGACTATGTGTGTGCAACAACGCCACCCTGTTGTAGCAAGAGTACAAGTATGGATGTATGGAGCTCATAATAAGCAGACGATGTGCAAATAAAATAATATATCAATAAAATATCCAATGTAATTTATTTTGTAAGTGAAACAAAACAACTTCAAATCTCTCGGAGGAGTGCCCTTTTCAAGAGGATGGATGGCGACTTACCTCACGGTCACCGTCCATGGTATCAAAACACTTTATTGGTCTCAGTGGACCCTCATTGCTCCCTTTCCACCCTCATGGTTACTCTCGGAAAAGTAAATCTGCTCCACTAGAGCAGCCAAGGAGCCATGCATCAGCTTTTCTCCCAACTGCTTCATTATTTCTTATTCACATTGCTTGTAAATAAGCTGAGGACAGATTGTGGAGGACTCTGGAGACGGGCTGTAAGATGCTTGTTGAATCTGCATTCTGTGGAAAGCAGGGAGTGATGAAGTGAGATAGGATAGGAAGATGTTGGATGTTTGGTCTGCAGGTTGTTGCAGCTATGCAACAATAAGGAATACATTTTTCAGGCTTATGAAGGTAAACTATATTAATTTTGAGCACATTTCCAACAATCTGACAGGCCGTACAGCAAATAATAACAAGTATGGCATGTCAACTAAAAACAAATGTTATTTGGCAAAGGCTTGAATATGTGCCTTCTATAGTCCCCGCCTAACTTGGTGACTCTCACGGGACATTGAGACTGAACAACAGCAAATTTCCTAGAGTATTCAATTCAATTCAATTCAATTCAGTTTATTTGTATAGCCCAATTTCACAAATTACAAATTTGTCTCGGAGTGCTTTACAATCTGTACACATAGACATCCCTGCCCCAAAACCTCGCATCGCAGTATGAATTTATATTTATAGAGATAGGGGTACAAGATAGACAAGATGTCTGACAGTCAGCTAGTTCCCAAAGGACTTGAAAGCACAACAAAACAAGACAAAACATATATATATCCGTGAAGACATTAAGATCAGCATCACAACTGGCCTCAGAAATCTAAAATGATTACAATTAATGGCTGAGAGTCGGGGGTGGGGAGAAGACGAGGGCAGAAAACTCTCAAAATGGAATGCTTTGCGTCTGTCTGGGATGATGGTGATGATGATGATGATGATGATGATGATGATGACGATGACAATGAGCATTGGAGGATCCAAGCACTTTATGAGCCACTTTAAGCTGTTTCTTAATACGCTCCACTTCAATGCGGCTCCACAGTAAAATACCCTATTGAAGCTGGTCATGAAGGCATGTCTGCCATCAAAATGGTTTCTTTTTGTGGTATTTGCCTGTGAGGGAGTTCCCCCCCCCCCCCCTCCATCTTCATTAAAGTGACTACAATGATGCATCCTATGCGTATGCAAATGTGCAGAAATCTGAATAAAAATGCAGCGGGCGTCTTTACACTTGCATCTCGTTTCTGCATTACAGACCAGGGGTTCCCAAAAGGTGGGATTTGGGGCGAGGGGCTATGCTCTCTTTCCAAAGAGTATACAGATTTATTTAAGACTCAGCCTCCTTCGGGGGATTAAATCTAACTTGCAATGGTGAGAAGACAGATGCCTTGGCACGGGCAGAAAGCAGATTTACAATGGCCTCAAAGGAGACAGTGATCAACACTATATTCTAAGAACTATTGTACATTTTCAAGGGTAGCAAACAATTGCTCCAAATCCCTTCGGCACAATTTGGCACCGCTGATAGTCATAAAGAAGAAAAAAAAGGAGAGGCTGAGAGACAGATGGGTTGAAGTGCACGTGGCCCAACATGGCTGGCCTAATGACAAGATTAGCCATTTTAATTTAGATTACTCAAGTCTTGTTTGCATGTAGAGATGCCCGCTGTCCCTCCGACGAGTACAAAGGCATAGTGAGAACATCAAAAAGATGAGAGAGCGACATGCTGATTTCCAGTGGCGCTTTAGTCAGCCCAACAGCTGGGGGAAATGCTCGGAGCCGGCACAGTCCCCTCCGAGGAAGACAAATGAGAAAAGGTCACTTATTTGGCACCAGATCACACACGCTTTAGGGAGTTTACACGGAAGCAAACAAACCCAGTTATCAACTCTACATATTATATTAGCCCACAAATCATTTGGAATTAAGTGTCGTGGTGGTCGGTACACAGCCCCCAGAGGGCGGCACGATGGCCAGAGGAAGAATTGGGCTGGTATTCTCAGGCACAAACTTTCATTTTGATCAAATCTGAGCAAATCAAAACACTAATCATCAGCGTGTTGGAGTTCTGTACAAATCATCACACTTTTAAATGACCGGATTCATTCGAACACACGTTGGCCCTCTCAGCAGAAGGCATGGGGACACTGTGTCTGGAACAATGAAATGAATTTCCATGTCTCGTACGAGGAATGAGGAAATCCCACCGTGATGATCAATCCAACATGACCTTAGGCCTTGTCATAACATTGTCACAGTATCCAACCAACACAGGGGCCACTGTCCATGAGTAATACAATTTGACACCATCTCAATTTCTCCAATGACATACACACACACACACACAGACCACCTCTGGCAGTGCATTAGCAACATTAATAGCAAATTACAACTGCATTTAGGAGATATTATGAATAAGCAGTGATTCACAGCAGCTGCATTCATTACAAAAACGTGATTAAAGTGGCAGACCCCTCTGGCGTCCGGGGGCCTAATGATCCCACACTGCCTTTTGTTATTCACGATGGCTGAGGGCACGTCACTAAGCAGCAGCCCTGGGTGTCTGCGTTCGCCGAATGAGGCCTCATTAATAACACGCCATTCACAGACCGTGCGTTCATACTCAGCACCCGGCCACGGCATATGAAAGAGACACAGACCCCCGGATGCCCCGGGTCTACCCCTGGCACAGATGGGTGGACTCGCTTGCCTGCATGATGATGATGTTGATGTCCACTTGTGTGCGTTTGTGTGACAAGCTGACATATGTTACCGGGCATTCATAGCTGGCGGTTAAATTGCCCTCTTTGCACGCTCTCTATTCAGCCCCATCAGCACACTGTCCCTCCAAAGACCGGCAATGTACATATTTACATAATGCTCCAATACTATAAAACTAAATAATACAGTCTGTGTGCTGGGGTCAGAGAAAATAAAACGGCCTCCAATATATGTACCCTGAAAATACATAATGCAGACATTAGTTGGTGTTAGGTGAATTGCTGCACTGGCCGTGTGAGCTCTTACATGTCGACTCTTTAAGTCTCTTCCATGTATCTTCTGAGATTTAGACACAAAGCAACACAAGAGGTAGCTGAATGTGTGCCTATATATTATTACCGAATAATCCCAGTATTATTCATGTTTAGTTAAACATTCTCGTCCCTCCTCTCCCATTTCTCTGAAGTAGTCCTTAATCACAGAAGTATATTGAATATATTTTGCTGTGTTACTCTCACTTCATCGGTTTAAAGGGAAAAATATTTCATCAGAAGATGGATACAAGCCAGATGCAGGAGTTGTGGGACCAAGGTATTTAAGAATGGGTTTTATGTCCCATAATCTCCTAAAACTCCAACAGATTGCATTGCCATTATGCCATGCAATCCAAAGTTAATTCCTTAATGCATTGTTAATTAGTGCAATAATGTTCAAGAGAGCCCAAATAACCATTTACAACTAATTAATTTGGACAAAAAATATGCAACCAAAAACAATTCTAACTGATCTACTCTTGGGTCGTCCTTGACGAAAGAAAGTCAACAGATTATTAACAGATGTGTTCATAGGTTTCTTGGAAATAAGTGATTCAGCCTGACAAAAACATCAAAAATGACAAATTGAAAATAAATCTTATGACCGATTCGTCGAATATTCAACTAAGCGAGGTCGCCCTAATATCAACTGTATACAGTAGGTATGAACACTTTTTTCCCAGACATCAGAAATGAAGTGACTGATTAAGTAACTAGGTGGTACTGATATTAAACCAACATGTGTATCATGACATCCCACATTTCCATCACAATACATAGATAAACTGCCCATTTCTCATGACTATACTGCCACAGCTCTTTCTACTCCGTAAGACACCCATAGTGCTGCAATATGCATGTTCGTGTCCATTCAAATTTCCTGTGCCGGATTTATCTCCTGTGCTCTTTCTTCCCATCAGATAGATTCTGGATAACCCCTGCTGCTGACCATGCACTAAATTATTCAGTTGAAAATAAGTCCACATTAAAAATGCATTGAGTCTCAAGAGTGAGACACTGCAGCACAAACTCCAGCGCTCAACATGTTTTTTTGTCATCAGCATTGCTAATTTTGATCAACTGCTTTCAGAGCTCATGTGACAGTAACATTTACAGTGTAATGACATTTAGTGAGACATAAAGCAGGAATCTAAAGTAAAAAAGTGGAAGTTATAGCTCTATGGATGCAGGAAGCTATACAAATGGCACACAATTTCCACAGAGGCAAATGTAAGTGTGTAATCATGCACGTCGACATGCAAAAGATGCTGAGAAATGCACACATTTTTGCAACTAAGTAAAATGTATCCATTTCCTGGAAAGCTATAAACTCTCATACCCGTCTTTTTTAGGACAATGAGACACGTTCTCATACAAAATATTTGTCTCTCGCCGTCAACTACCATACATACATAACAGAAATATACCAAAGCGAACTGTTAATGGGCATCAATAGGAAACAGCATGCATCAGGAAGTATCATGATGAAGATAAATAAGCTACAGGAGGTTGCTGACAGGACTGGATTCTGACTTTGCTGACTTTGGACTTTTAGACCTGCGGGGAGGGGGGGGGGCTCAGCAGCTCATTAAGCCAGGTTTAATGGCGTTGACCCTGGCCCACAACCCCAAAGAAGAGTCTTGGAGGAAGCACAGTCAAAGTTTGTATAATATTAGAGATGAAGAGGAACTCCGAGGTATGAGATGAGATGTTTGGCAGGGTTCCATCTTTACATTGACGAGAGAACTAAATGATCTCAAACAAGACTTTCCTGAGTTTCTTTCCTTGAAAATGTGCTTCAGCTTGCATTCAAAGTCAGCCAAGTTTGAAAGTACCACATTCTGTGACCTTCGCCGACAAAGCCAATTACAATTTGATTTTCAAGATTATTGGAGTTACAAAGACACAAAGAAGTTGGGGGTGACAAAAGGTTATTGGGCAGCTTCAAAGCCAGACCGTGAGGTTAAATGTGGCACGCACTTCAGACTAGACAACCACGTAGCTCTGCAATTATATACTTTAGATGACACATTAATGTACTTCCCTTAGTCCATATTTATGTCACTAAATTTGACCTTTAAGAAATGTGGGTACATTTACTTTTTAATAACTGTCAACTCTGGACATTTTTCTGCACGCAGCTTTTATCATTGGAAATCTTTCGCGATTAATTGATGCTGGTATCATTGCATCGATTATTGCATATTGTAGACTTCCATAAAAAGGATTGTGTCAATACTATCAAATGTAATGTACAATATGAATAGTTTAGGGATTGATTAAAAGACAAAACACACCCATCGTGACCTTCCTGCTCATCTATTCTATTCCATAGCTGACCATCTCCAGCCATCCCTGTCCTTTCTCTTCTCCCTCACTCTGTAAACCACCTTTTCTCTCCCTCCCCTTCAGAGGCGTTACGGACGGCTGCAACGGAGAGCACAAGCAAAGCAATAAGGCTTGTCGTGAAACGGCCATGGGATCAATGGGGGTTTTAAGGAGGCAGAACACGTAACCACAGCTGGTCAATTAGAGAAAGGACAGCACAAGTACACACACACACAGTAAGAGTGACTGGCCTTTAAAAACAAAGTTACTTTTTGTCTTCCGTCAGCTCTTTTTCTCCAGCTTTAAATGGATCAGCATCAGAGAATCTTTTTTAAATATGATTTATTTGTAGAAATTACAAAACAAGACTTAATGTACAATAGAACTCACAAATAAGGAGTGGAAGGATAACATATCAGACAGCCAAATGGTGAGGATACACATTACAGCCCCCCTCCACTCCCTTTCCCAAAACAAATATACAACAAGGCAATTTGAAACACAAACGTGAAAAGAAAATTCTACAACTGGCTGTGAAATGCTTGTAGTGACAGATAATATTGTAGAAGCATATGCTTATTCTTACTATCCCACCTTCTCTGACCTTCAACTCTCTCACTCACATCTACTCACACACACACACACACACACACACACACGCATATCCACTTGCATTAACTGAGCAATGTAAAGACGATAAATAAGGAAACAAAAAACACAAACACAAAAAAAACCATATACATAACAATAAATACCTAAAAAAAGAAGAAAACAAATCATCAGTGAATCTTGGCTGAGATAATGCCGTTGGTGCGAAGCAGATTTGACCGAGTAGACCAGGAGTTCGGGAGATACTGCAAGATCAAAATTTACTGAGGTTTTGATGACAAAGAGTTGACCTGTCGAGTAAGTGTGGAGTAAAGTGCTTAATTGCATTGTAACGCATCTAGTGAGATAAGACAAGACAACCAGTCTTGAGGATCACAGAGAATGATGCTTTATTGCACCGTTCTACTCGACAAGCACCCAGCACGAGAACAGCAGTCCCTGTCACTGAATTATCATTGGGAGAAAGAAAACATTCAAAACGAAGGAGAGTCGGAACTTAATCAGGCTCATTCAATCAAAGAGAAAAAGAGAATGACTCTACGGCATCAAAATATGCACTTCTTCCAAGCAGTTAACCGTGTGTTAAAACAGGTGAATCTATTTCCATGTTTTATGGTACAGCTTGACAAGAATTAAGGTCACGGTGTTAGTGCACAGTTTGTAACTAATAGAATTTCATGCTGGGTATTTATTGCGGAAATCGAATTTCAACTGGGCTTACCAGACTCCTGCAGCGCGTGGAAACTGTTACTGGTTGGGTTGTAAACATACTGCTGAAGCTCAGGAGATGTGTGATTATGCAGTTGCAATGCCAGGCAACGCAGGTAGAGTCAGAAACATTAACTACCTCCCATATGAAGTCACACAAATGAACCGATTTTAGTATCTGGCTTGATAAGGTTCAACCGCCGCCAGGGGCTGGGATAACAATGATACATTATTATTATTAACCAACATTATCAAAATATGACCATGTCTCTGCAGCACACACACTAAACTTAGCACAGCAGAGATTGAGGAGTGAAGATACACATTCATATCGTCTTTTATTGCCAGTTCTCAGTCCTTGCAGTTGAATTCTAAAGAGCTAGAACTTCTACAAGGTGCCTTGCTGGCCTGAGACGAGCGACACACTCGCACACAATTTCTGCTTAGCTCATGATGTTAAATTTAGCAGTGAAGAAAAAACTGAGCTTGCAAGATGTACAGCAGCTTGGCTTCACGAGGCTGTTTGGCAGGTGTTAAACAAGCATTCATGGCACAACACAAGCCGACAGGGGCCCAATTATCTTGGTCTCGACAATCAGCATGTGTGAAGAGACTTCAAAGTACACCTGCGAAATATCTTTTTACATCAAAGTAGACATAATGCATGACAATATTTTACCTCTACATTATTCTCAAATGTCTATTCTCCTCCTCGATGCATTGTGCTAATGCTGACTACTGTAATAATGAGCCTATAAACAGGTTCATTACCTACTATGCATTTCCAATGAGGCTTGTGAACACATCGTGAAAGAGACACTTGATAGAGAGACAGCTCACTGATCGTTGTTTCAGTCCGCCTTCCCGAAACAATTGCTGCTTGTTTTTCCCTTCAACCCATTTTTCTTGCCCTTTATCATCATCCTCTCCACACTCCTGTTTCTATTGACAACAGGCTGTGCTTGGAGAGAAAATAGAAGAGCCTCGGCTTGATTTTCTGTAATGAAAGCACTACTCTTCCTCCTTTCTTCCCAACTCACATACAGTGGCAAATGACGCTGATATTTAAATTACATAATGAATATAAAAGATAACGGGAGAGAGGAGGATCATAGAAGAGCAGCTGGTTGGTGTGAGACAGAAACATGAATAAATATGTGTCTTGTAGCAGGTAAACACAGAAAACTAGAGCCGAAATATCACTGATATATCCATCTGTGTGAGATACTTTAAATGTCCAACGTCTATTCACATTCCCTTCCAGCAGAATGGTAAGTTACAGTGAAGTAACGTTCAGTCGAATATCTGGTTGAATTGCAGAAAGCATTAATCACTGACAACATCCTTCACCAGATCCTCCAGGGAATGGGATCTCCAAGAAATGCTGCAGCGGCGACTTCTGAGCCAGCCAACGACAGGAGAGCTGTGAAGTTGTGCGCTCACCTGGAAACACTTGGCTGCGACATCAAAAGCCACTGATTGATGTTGTATCAATGCAATTACACCTACCCACCCAAAATGTATATCGCTTAAGTTTGTCAACCCACCCACTGCTCCCATTCACCTATGTGAAGTCCTTGTGTTCCCTAAGAAACATGTGTTATTTTTAGGCTATATGACAATTGTTAAAGAGTCAAACAAAAACAAAAAACACCCAGGCTGCGCAATAAATCGGCTGATATATGCAAAAAAATCCCCAAAAATGACATTAATAGTTCACGCAAAGGAAAGTACTTGAGGTAATTAAGAAACACTCTCATTATTACAAAGTTTGTGTAGCGGGCTTTTGTTTATGCAGCAGGTACGTTTATAAAGTAACCGATCACAGATATACATTCGTGCAAATTCAATTCAATTCAGTTTATTTGTATAGCCCAATTTCACAAATTACAAATTTGTCTCGGAGTGCTTTACAATCTGTACATATAAAACTTCCCTCAAATAATGAGGGAAACATTTTTTTCAAACTTTGGTGTGAGCCATAAAAAAACAGTATTGATCAGGCTCTTAACCCTTGTGTTGCCTTAGGGTCATTTTGACCTGAATCAATATTACACCCTCCCCCCGCCTTAGGATTAATTTGACCCCATTCAATGTTTAATGTCAGTGTTCTTTCGGTAGTCAACAAACAAACATAAAGTGCCTCACACTTAAACTTGGAAAACAATATTAATTCTAATAATGTTCTGGAGGCTTTAATTGCTGGCGTCAAATTGAACCCAAAGGGTAAAATATGTTAGTAAATATAAAGGTAACAGAAGGGTGAAACATTGAATCGGGTCAAAATGACCCAAAGGCGGGGGGAGGGTGTAATATTGATTCGGGTCAAAATGACCCTAAGGCAACACAAGGGTTAAATCGTCGTGCATACAATTCTACACAGCACCCTGAGCCCTTTAGCTGGTCAAATTAGAGAAGCCTTTACTGATGGTGCGATGTTGTTACTCTCATATAGTGCACACTACAACAATGTTTTTTGTACTTTCAAGGTTTCACTAGATGCATCCATTAATTTTTTCATTGCGTAAACACAATTTACTTTCTGCAAGTGGACATAAATTCCACTGCAAATATATGAAATGGAAGTAATCTCTGAATGTTCTCAGAGTGAAATATGAATGAACGTCATGCCGTTCCGTGGGCATGACTGCAGAGCAGCTCTAACGTTTCTACAGCAGTTCAGTTTGGGTCCAATGCGAGGTACCGCAGTGCCCCCTGCTGCTGCTGCTGAATAGTTCACCTGTTATACCAACGTAAGAACATCAAACAACCTTGGGGAAAGGAATATACTTCAGAATCAAGGACATTTGCTCAGTATTGCTCGTGTTGTGTGCTCACTGAATTGATATAAGGTACAGGTACACATAACCAAAGGAACACTGGGAATGCCAGTTGCAGTTAAGTCCTACACTTTGACTTTAGACTGATGCACACGAGTAGCTAGAGATGTAAACATGTGCCTGTTTCTATCTTGTCTGGCTGAAATGATTTGAACAAAGATGTGAATGCCTGAAACCATGCACTCTCTCCCATATGTACCACCGTTGAGCTGCCCTTAAGCAAGGCAGGTATCCGACAACGGTCACAATATAAATCATTGGCGGCCAGCAGCACAATAACATAGCTGTGCTCATGAGAAGAGAATGCCACATGCACAAATGCAATGACCACATTATATTCTAGAATGCAAAAAAGAAGGTTTTAAACGTGATTATAGGTGATAAGAGAAATATGTAGGAATTGTATTGGACTGAAGATTAAATGGCCAAGAGACTTCACACAGATCTGAAAATGAACAACTCTTTTTTGAAGGTTAACCTTGAAGCTCCTAATGGCAGGAACTCGTAATAAACATCTCTAAACTGAACACAACATGCTCCTGTCTATGAACCAAGCTGGTCTATTCTGCTTCATATACATGAAAGAGAGAGAAAGAAAGGAAGGAAGCAATAGAGAAAGATCTAGCTTCATATTTGAGAGCTAATTTCTCTGAGAGAATCCCAACTTCCTGGCGGTGAAGAAGTAACGGTACGCAACACAAGAACTTTACATGAGAAAATAAAATTTATTTATGTGGTTTAACAAAAGATGAATACCTTGTTGGAGCTTAAATTTGTTATTTAGCTTGACAAATCTTGTATTTGAAGGTACCTAAAAAAAACTGATACCATGGCGAGATTATTTCCTGTACATTAGGTATATTTAGACTATAGAATCCTTTACTTTACCCATCCCCACCACCTGCTTCTTCTCTTCATCTACCGCTACCCTTGTCTTGACTTCTCTCGTATTGTGACTGTCTACACAATTACCTTCAATTATCCTCACTTCCACCTCACCAATTACATCCGTTATTGATTCCAGACCCGCAGGCTGTAAACCTTATCTATACCCAACCACAACCCACAGTGGAGAAAGCAGAATAGGACCAAATAATAGGACCTTGGTTCATCCACACAGTGCAGCTTTTCCCTGCATCTACGTCACACGATCACCTGCCTGACAGAAACAGTTTCCCACTGCAGTGCCCTTGAGAAATAAATTGAATACATGCTAAATCAATACCCTCTTAGTAGCTACAACTTTTCTAAGATGATCTACAGACAAGAATGCAATGCAAGAAGGTAGTGACCAAAGCATGTAATCCTTATTATATATATATCTAGAAAGAAAGAAAGAAAGGCAGGGCTAACCAAACATCCCAAAGCTGGATTTTTGGCAAACTCAACAAATTCCTCGTAAACGGTGGAAAGTATACCCATCTGTTTCTGACCATAGTTTGTCAATCATGTAGCAGCAGGACGCATTAGACACTGATATACTGATTATGTGGCATCTTGTCTGCAGATGTTGAAAGCAAAGACAGAGGCATTACATGAGAGACGATGTATTGTGGAGGTCAGTTACACCGTATGGCAGCTGTAAATGTGGAGTAACACGCGTCTCTCCTGGCAGATTTTTGAATGTGATACTGGCTGACATTTAGTGATGCACAAACATAAGCTTCTGTCACCACACCCTAATGTAAAACATCCATCATCTTGAACGCATGCCAGGGCACCTGCGGAGAGCCGCATCAATGATGCCTCACTGCCATCTCCTGTTAAAAACAAAGTTGAGAGGCTGAGTTCAAAGTGTGATTAATAATGCAATGCTGCCCCCTTGAGCTGAGATTCAAGTTGTGGAAGCGGATCTGTGATGTGTCATTGGAGCATTAAAAATAAATAAGAAAAGAGTAGTGAAGTTTAGTAGGAATACAATACAAAAGGAAAGATATAAAATTGTCAGAAACTTATCTTTGCGTCCTTTCAGTCTGCTCTTGCATGGATCGTTCACCTTGGAGCATCACTGAAGGTGTCTGTTTGGATTACACAGTGAGTCAGGTTTATATCGCCAAGGCAGTCCAGGAAAAGTGTAAAGAACGTTAGTTCTTTATTAACACTGAAATACATGACATGCTATATTATACTGTATAGAGTACCAGTTAACCGGCAATGAGATTAAGGGGCTTTCACCTTCTAAATGTCTTTGACATCACTGCCACATAGTACCTGATTGGCTCTGAGTATGTGAAGCTATAAGAGAAGAGCAAATTAGGCCACTCATGGGAGTCTCTGTAAAATAGACCTAAATATGATAGCCAGTCGGTGGCCAGTGTATTAGTGCAGCCAGCTGAAACAATGTAGTCTCTTACAACAGCCCTGCCACTCATCCTAATGTTTCATTCTTACAACTCTTTGAGAGATGAGTTGATTCGACTTTCATGATCATTTTTTGAGGCTGAAGTTGTGTTATACTGGTGTTTCTATTCATGTTCAACCCCATTTATATGAATGAGGGTAGGCTAAATATCAATAGAACTTTCTCTATAAAGCAGTACAAACTGCAGCTTCCAAAATAATCATAAAGTTTCTCCAAAATAGTTTTGACTACCTTTACCTTGTTATGCACCAGAGTGTAACAGTACTTATTATCATCTGCTAGAATAGAAACATTGTTTTTAACAGAAACGCTATTGACCTCTACAAAAGGCCTGAATGATACAGGTGTTGCTAATTGGGGTAATTGTAAAGTTTGTTTTGAGCCAGCGTTATTTGCTCTTTTGTCAGCAATTCATTAATTAAGACATTAATATAATTCAACAATAACTCGACATAACTGACATCAACTGTTTTTGTTTCTGTTTTTGTTGTGTGAAAGTATCCCGACAAGCAGATACCTTTACGGTCTCTCCCGCGCTTCAGTCGAGTTCAGAGTGTCAGTGGAAAGGGGCGTGGTCTCCCAGATCTTATGTGGCGTTCAATAACTGTCGGAAATATAATATATTAATTTATGGCGCATGAATGACCAATATGCATTTAATATGAAATCGCAATCACTATGATACGAATAGAGAAACGTAGAAATAACCCTTTTAAAGTTTCAATGCATTATATAAGCACGGTAAAATGATTATTGTGCATGAAGTGAAGGCTTATATACAAAAACACTCGCTATTCTTTGCCTAAACATCTGTGGTTCACATTTTTGATGTTGCCTCTCTATATCACTAATATTGTACCTTTAAATAATGGATATTGCATTGGCTTGGCAACAACTGCTAACACTTCCAAGAATATATATATTATTATTTTGACATTCCTTAATATGTGCAACTACAGCATCGGTAGAACAAAGTATTACATTAAACACTATTTATAATTCTAACGCATTTTATCTGACTATTCCGTTCCGTCAACATACGCAGTGCATCCATCGGCGCAATGTGTCTTTTTTGGCGAAACGAAAGGAATGAACAACCCTTTATAATAGTGTGTTTATCTACAGTCTTTTAGCTAAAGGAGCTTCACAAATATGCCCGAACGAATGTGTGCATCTTGACGAAACGAAAGGAATGAACAACCCTTTATAATTGTGTGTTTCTCTACAGTCTTTTAGCAAAAGGAGCTTCACAAATACGCCCGAACGAACGCGTGCATCGTGACCGTGTGAGTGTGAGGCTCGGGACGAGCACCTGAAGGCACCACGAGTGCAGATCACTGTTGTGTGCGGGGCTACGCGTCGTGTTTGCTGCTGCCTCCCCTCTGTCGGCCATTAGAGCTCGGTTCCATCCCCACTGTACCGCGCAGGCCCGAAGCAGCGCAGCCGCTCTGAGGTTAGTGCCCTACCGCGCAATCTCCATCTATTTCAGCCCCGGCGCAGCCGCACCATCGAGCCCGGCAGCGCTCGGTGGCGAAAGATGCAGATTGTTGTGATGTTGACCTGCAACGCGGTTTTGACGCATTTCTGGCTTATTTTGCGAGGAATCATGTTTCTTACAACAAGCTCATAAAGAGTAGAATAGCTGTGCGTGACGCGCAGGCCGCTGGGCCCGTCGTAGCGCTGTGTTTTGTTTCGTATTGCGCGGGTTTCGTGTGCTAGCTTGCTGTGTTTTGCAAACCGGGTTTCGCTGGCCGCCTTTTTCTGTTGCACGCTGAATTTAATTCCGTTCGGCGTCCCGACGTCGGGAAGGTGTTGCTGTTCACGATCACAGCTAATGTCCATTCAGGGTTACCGACGCTGCACCGCCAAATAGTTCGCTAGCTAGCATATTAGCCAAATGTATGACATTGCTAGCTTAGCTCTGTTTGGTAGTCGTTGTCAGCCCCGGCGGCACGTCTGCTAACGTTGCTGCACCGTTCGAGCTGCAATGTTGCTGTGTTTGATGCAGATGTTTAATCCGGGTTGTTTCTTACTGGATACGAGGGAATGGCTGTGTTTGTGGACCATGGGTTAGGATTAAACGCCAATGTTATTGTGGGCTCGTGCACCATCCCATTGATCCAACCCACAGTGTGTGTGTGTGTGTGTGTGTGTGTGTGTGTGTGTGTGTGTGTGTGTGTGTGTGGTTGTTGGAGGGGATGTTGCATGCCAACAAACATGTGTTTGTCAACAATGTCCCTGTCCAAGTCTCTGTGATAGAACACCAGTGTTTGTGACAGATCTGTTGGAAATGCATGATCCAAATTGCAGCTGCACAGCATGGATACATTGAACACGTGATCCACATACATTCAATTGATTCAAGTGTGTCTACATTGACCCTGTATTGATAGATCCTAAGTGGACAAAAGCATATTGTATTTGTCTGTGTATGTTAAGTTTAACGTGATTTTCAACCCTCTGTCAGACTACAATACACACACACACACACAGATGCTCCTCGCCAGTGATTAAAGAGACACGTCCACTGTCTCAGACTGACTGCATTTAGACATGCTTACTACTTACTTATTAACTTTCAGAAATTCACATTCGAATGATTTTAATCTTAAGTATTTAAGTAGTGCGACTCAGCCTATATTAATGTGTTGAATGCTGTTTTGTAAATTAATTTCTTGTGAAACCTATGATTTACATATAATAAATTGGAACGTGAAACATCTGCATGCTTTGATCACTGTTGTTATCCCAAATAATATTCTCTATTGACGCAGTAGGAAGTCATCTAGGGGCAGAGCAGCAGTTCGTGTAGTCGGGCAAGAAGCACAACGATGAATACACGCATATTTGTTAAATATTGATAAACACATGTGTGGCAATGTTTGACAATTGTTGTGGAATAATGTACACAAATCTCCTGTGAAATAAATAGCAATGATGGCAGCTGGGCATTTTCGTAGTTTGGTAAATATATTGCTTAAGTTTAATGGTCCTAATTCCGTGAATTTGCATTCATGATGCACTGGATTTCACATCGATATATACAACATATTTGCAGATTAATGTACCAGGCAATATGTCTGATTAATTGATATTTAATTACAGTTATGTCTGATCAGAATGACATAGCTATGTCATCATATGATTATAAACACATCTTCCAATATAGATGATGGTAGATTTTGAGGACATGTTGCATCATCATCCATCCAGTAGCTTCCGCTTATCCGAGACGGGGCGCGTGTGTTTCAGACACCCTTCTTCTTCCCAGCAACGCTTTCCAGCTCCTGGGGAACCAAGAGGCCAGACGAGATATGTAATCTGTCCAGTGTGTTCTGGGTCCACCCCGTCTCGTTGGACGTGCCTGGAAAACCTTATAAGGAAGGCGTCTCGGAGACATCCTGATCTAATGCCAGGACCAACTCAGCTGGTCCCTTTCGCCACTAAGGAGCAGCGGCTCGACTCGGAGCTCTCTCCGGATGTCTGAGCTGCTCACCCAATCTCTAAGACCCATCTGCAAAAAAACAGTGCTGCAATTCTGAGGGTCCCAAACCAGACACTCTCCTGGGGTGACGAGGGACAACCCTGGCGAGGCAAACATGCACTTGAAGCTTGATTTTGTGCCGAGTATCCGGACACAGTTCTCACTTATCTTCTCATACAAGGACCGTATGGCTTGTAGCAATGACCCAGGTACCCTGTCTTCCCACATGGCTCCCTAGACTGGATGGGTGCACCCCCATGACCCCTGGAACAGACCTGCAAGGGTAAAGAGCTGGTCCACTGTCTCCTTTTTAACAATGGGAACCACCACCCCTGTCCGCCACTCCACAGGCATGCAGTGACCTTTCAGTTAAGACAGCCCACCAATGTCATCATTGTGCGTATGCAATAATATACATCTGCTACGGTGTCTATTAATAGCCAATGAAGCAGGAATTACTCCCCAATACGAGTTTTGTGCCAACAATGAATAGATGAAATTGACTCCGGCACCATTAAAGGGTAAACAACAGTTCCTGTCGTTATCTTATGCTGCATCTCTTCTTTTTCTCCTCAGTCTTTGTACCGTGGATCCAGCTGTGTAGACCAGGTGGCCAATAATGGATGAGCACGTCATTCACCAGACGGAACACATGACCACCATCGAGGCCAGCGCCGTCAGCCAACAAGTTCATCAGGTGCACTTATCAACAGAATCGTTAGACAGTGGGAATCAGGGAAATGGAAGAGACGGACATCCTTCTTCCTATTATTCACAAGATATTGAAACTATTTTTACAGCTTGTTAAATTGGTAGACCAGTAGAGAAAGAACAACTCAGATGATTTAATCCCATTCTACTTGGATCGTCACTTTGTACAGGTACATGTGGCCACCTTTACGGAAGCATCCATGATGAGCGCTGACGAGGACTCGACGTCTTCGCCAGATGATGATCCATACGACGACACGGACATCCTCAACTCGGCTGGCACTGATGAGATCACCGCACACCTGGCGGCCGCAGGTACATCTAGACCAGGGGTCAGGAACCTTTTTGACTGGGAGAGCCAGAAAAGCCAACTATATTTATGCAGGTGACTTTTTCTTTGCTCCGCCCCGATGCGCGCACATACGCCGGCATCGGAGCTCTGCAGCGCGAGACGGCGAGCCGAGAAGTGTTAACGCGACACGTAGAGACAGAATGACATGCTGCTGTGTAGAGACGATCAATAACAGACGTTTAGTTTAATAAAAGAACAAGGACGTCTTTAAGAAAAGGGACTTTAAATTACTTCTGCTGTAATCTGGCGCGATAGAGAAAATTACAGGGGGGCGGGCTGAGATTTTTTTTTTTTAACTCAAAATTGTCTGGGAGCCATATGCCGTCACCGGAAGAGCCTTATATGGCTCGCGAGCCATAGGTTCCCGACCCCTGATCTAGACTCTACCCAGTAGCGAGAAGCCACGCTTTTGGTGGATCCACGTGAGTGGGAGTGGGATTTATTTGATAAGAAGCATCTAAAAACACTGATGGAGGTTTCCCAACTAGTGTCTGGCAGACAAGCGGATAAGTCTGTCTTGCATCTCTGATGAATTCTGCTCATCCAGTAAAACATCCAGAGCCACCTCAGTTCAGTGTAATGCATTTGAGTGAACAACAGGTGGCGGCAGCGGCCTGTTTTGTAGAGGCAGTGCGCTGCTGTCTTGCCTTCCATCAAGCTACTGATGGTGCTTTTTATTTTCTCTTTCAAGTCGTTAAGGGACAAAATGGAGCCAGTTAGACACAGTTTCATCCTTTAAAAAATAAATACG
This sequence comes from Pseudoliparis swirei, assembly GCF_029220125.1. Taxonomy (NCBI): domain Eukaryota; kingdom Metazoa; phylum Chordata; class Actinopteri; order Perciformes; family Liparidae; genus Pseudoliparis; species Pseudoliparis swirei. The sequence goes on along the minus strand of NC_079397.1, from coordinate 14,439,790 downwards.
TGTTCAAGTCTAAACCAAAAAAAGAAGATTCAATTGCGCAGGCTGTACATTATTGAAAGCTCATATCAGAGAGGCATTCAGAGAAAGTCTAGACAATATCCTTCATTCTGATTACTAGCCTCTAATTTTACTAACAATACAAACACGATCTCTCTCTCTCAGGGCCAGTAGGCATGGCAGCCGCTGCTGCCGTGGCAACCGGAAAGAAAAGAAAGAGGCCTCACGTCTTTGAGTCCAACCCCTCCATCCGCAAGAGGCAGCAGACCCGTCTGCTCAGGTGAGCTTCAGACAGCAATAGACCAAAAGTCCCCGATAGCTCCACCATGTATTTTCCTATAGTATATCACTTACAGAACCTACGATTCTTGTTCACTCTCAGACAGAGTTGGGGCTGTACTGTGACTGTGAACCAGGAGGTTGATGATGTCGTGTGCTTACAGGAAACTCCGAGCCACCCTGGACGAGTACACCACCAGAGTGGGCCAACAGGCCATCGTACTTTGTGTCTCTCCCTCCAAACCCAACCCTGTGTTCAAGGTGTTTGGCGCCGCTCCTCTGGAGAACGTGGTGAGTGTTGCAGTCGGCCGTTATTTCCACTGATTTGTCTTTTTCGATTGTCTAAAGGGAAGTCAACCCCTCATCTGTTGATTTGATCAACAATTATCAAATGTCTACAGCACTGAACTAAAACTGTGCCACAACTGTTTTTCTACCCTCCAGGTGAGGAAGTATAAGAGCATGATGTTGGAGGATCTCGAGAACGCCCTGGCTGAACATGCCCCCGCTTGTGGAGACCTGGCCTCAGAGCTGCCCCCCCTCACGATTGATGGGATACCTGTCTCTGTGGACAAAATGACCCAGGTCAGGCTCAATATATATATACATAATATGGTCCATTAAACAGCTGTTCCTTTGTCGAAACAACCAAGTCCAAAACTCCCTCTTGGTGTCTGAGGCGCAAACAAATGTGTCCACAGTCCCAGCAGAGGGCACCAGATGGCAACAAATCAGCATCACAGTTTGCGGTTCATGTTCGTTGTGAGTTCAGCGCGAAATCGTATATGAATCGAGGTTAAACATGAGATTTCCGCTGTTTTTACATGACCATCAGTGTCACTGGATTAGTTTGATTCTTTCTGTGTTTAATCAGCAATTATTTCTAGAATACTTGTCTACATTTTCTTCGACATTGTTATTCAGGCCGGCAGTGTGCTTGATGCAGAGGCATTGCCGTCATGTGAAAACAGGCCACGTCTCCTTCTCCAGTGTTCAGTGAGAGGATGTGCAGAGTCCCCTGATCTCGGTTGAGCGTACACTGCAGCATTAGCACCATCGGCAGCTTGAGTACTCTCTCCACCCGAGGGAACCCGGCTTGTTTACTCTTCCATCCCAGGGCTGCTGACGCGTTCTCGGGATCGTAGTCGGAGTAGCCGGCATGACAGTGGCCCTCAGAGACGGTCCTCCTCGCGCCTGGGAGCACGGCAGCCAATACCAGGGCCTGGTGGGTCCTCGGAGGGCAGGTGTTGGTTTGTGCTTGTTTTTCTGGAGGTTGTAGGATGAGATTATCATGAGTAACATGTTGCCTCACTCAGCTTGGCCAAGCCAGGTGGAAAGGCATCGAGGTGAATGTTTTTTTTCAGAGGCACGTGTGCTTCAAGTGTTGGAGACGGGATGTCGTCCAGTCATTGGAAAGGATGATCGACGTTGGAAAGTGTGAAAATGAGAACTCGGCAATGAAAGGGAGCTAATTCAGACCATGCGCTCCTCATCCTCATCTGGAAGGCCTTACTGTCGTCTCTGCAGACGTCTGCAATATGTTTAACGAAGCTAAAGAAACCCAGAGGGAGGTTCAGTCACGCTGGCAGAGGCCAGTCCGATATATGGAGCATCTGTAGCAGGTGATCCTGGGTCTAGTCTGAGCCCATAATCACCCCCTAGCCTTGTTAGGACCAGGGACTCGGCAACATAGCCGCCTTCCTAAATGCTGATTGAACCATTGCTTGGCGGATTAGAATAGGAAGGGGGGTGGAGTGGTGGGTGCGAGCACAAGATGCCACTTAACTCACTCGCCACTGTAATTAGGCCATCTGGCCGAGCACACATGCAATCCACACACATTCACACATAGATGAGCCACAGGTGGAAATGCAAGCATCTTTTTGCCGCTAAATCCGTCTTTCTGGGGTTAATCCAAGTTGTGTTGGCTCAAGTGAAGCCCCGTTACTGAACCCACCGGATGTGTTGTTCCAAAGACGGTTTGATTAAGTATCGACCATCCATTTTCTATCGAGATCCAATTCGTCACATCTTTGTGGAAAGGTTGTTTATGAGTTTTTAAAAAACTGGCGGTTGGAGAGATGGATTTATTTCTCCCAGAACCAAATTTAGCCTATGATGTCAAGGCAGGCAGACGCTGCAGTGCCTCATTGTGCAATATAATCCCCCGGCGATGCTCGCATATATAGGACACTGAGGACATTGGCACTAAACCCCACGCTTGTTCTGGAAGTGGTGATGGGGGGGGTGGATCGGCATGCCACCCAGCGCCACACGGGAAGTATGTCTGCTGGCTGATCAATAGCAAGCAAATCAGATTAGTTTAAATAGCAGCAGATAAATGTTTCTGATTCTGATTTTGAAATATCGCTAGTAGCCCCAAAAATCTGATAACTTCCTCTTTTACAATGAGTGATAGCCCTGGCCATGAAGAATGGACTATTTGAGTAACGGTCTCTTGACTCCGGACGAAGCAATTAGCCAACGATTAGTCGTCTACCGTTGCTTTTTTTAGTTCCAACGGCCTGCACTCAAGACGCTTGGCTCCCTGACTTTATTGTTTGTGAATGATGCAGTCAATTTGCAATAATAAAAAAAACAAAGTCTTTAGATAAGTCCATCATTTTAGTTGGACATTGATTTTATTTTTCGCGATATTGGCCTGCTTAACCTGGTTCATACTCTGTGGGGACACGGTGACTGCTGAACTGTGTCGGTTCACCCCTTATGTTCCCGTGACACGGCCATAGATTGGTCCGTTAATAAACACGATCGCATTGTTCCCCTTTTTAGAAAGCCTGTTTCTATTTGCAGGCCGTGACCAACTCGGCACCCGTCAGCGGGTTCCCGATCAATACGCTCCTCCCGCTGCCTGCTCAAGGGCGTGTGAGCTCACGTGGGTCCACTTTGGAGTTTGGGTGTCCGTGTCATCTCTTTTCTCCCCCTTTTTCCTCAGGCCCAGCTGCGAGCGTTCATCCCTGAAATGCTTAAGTACTCGACGGGCCGAGGGAAGCCCGGCTGGGGCAAGGAGAGCTGCAAGCCGCTGTGGTGGCCCGAGGACATCCCCTGGGCCAACGTCCGCAGTGACGTCCGCACAGAGGAGCAGAAGCAGAGGGTGAGCGAAATACTGCGGTGATGAAATCCCGTGTTGATTCTTTGCAGGGAAGTTGCTTTGTAGCCCCTCCTCCTTTTAAATTGCATTTGTTCTCGATAAGCCTTGATCCATCCACTTTTCAGATGGGGCAAAATAATTAACAAGCGAGAGATTCGGTCCCAAGATCAACATTGGGAGTCCGAACAATTTGCCATATTAACCCTCCTGTTACCTTCACATTTACTGACATATTTTACCCTTGGTGTCAATTTGACCACAGCAATTAAAACCTCCAGAAAATTATTAGAATTAATATTGTTTCCCAAGTTTAAGTGTGAGGTACTTTATGTTTGTTTGTTGACTACCTAAATAGCCCTTTAAATATATAAAAAAGTTGATATTTCTTATGTTTGACACAGTGAAAAACAGCCTGGGGTCAAATTGACCCCAAAGAACACCGACGTTAAACATTGAATGGGGTCAAATTGACCCTAAAGGTGACAGGAGGGTTGACTTGTGTTTATGCTTCCCAAGGTGTCTTGGACGCAGGCGTTGCGGGCCATCGTGAAGAACTGCTACAAGCAGCATGGCCGCGAGGATCTGCTGTACGCCTTTGAAGATCACATCACCACGACAACCACCACCCATCACCATATGACCACCGCGCAGACCATCGCTCACCTCGTGCCCCAACAAACGGTGGTGCAGACCGTCAACAACCCCGACGGAACGGTCTCGCTCATCCAGGTACATTTTAGTGCTTGTGCACTTTGACGCATCACAATGGGTTTTCAGCCATTCGTCCATTCGGGTGGATTTTCTTTCTCGACTGCACCCTCTTTCTCTCAGGTCGGCACAGGACACACAGTCGCCACCTTGGCAGACGCGTCGGAGCTGCCCGGTGTGACGGTTGCGCAGGTCAACTTCACCACCGTGACTGATGGAGAGGTACAACCTCATGCACACGACACACACCGCAAACCACTTGTGTATTACTGCAGCGCACACAGACTGTCGTCGTAAACTCCAAATCAACTACTTCCTCAGCATAATCAGTGCGGTGTGTAAAGCTTGGGAGCTGTCCGTTCAGCACCACAGCATCAAAACACATGCCAGATGGCCAATAATCCACTCAGTCAGTTTCATGCAATCTGTGTCACCCAACCTCAGATACTCATTTTTTTTCCTTGTGAAATTATATATTTTCCCTCTGCAGGTGGAGCAGAACTGGGCCACCCTCCAGGGCGGCGAGATGACAATTCAAACCACTCACTCGGAGGCCACGCAGGCAGTAGCGTCCCTGGCTGAAGCCGCGATAGCTGCGAGTCACGAAATGCATCCCGGGGCCACGGTCACAATGGCTCTCAGCAGGTGAGGCTGGGAGACGGCTGTCGGGGAACAAGGCTGTTAAAGATCTCGGTGTTATTCAGGTGGCTTTCACTTTGTATGGCTGAGGGCAACATTGGAAAGGAAGGAGAGTATATTCACCTTCGCATTCGAGAATGCGGAAGGTTATGTTTTGATCGCTGTGTATTTATTTATTTGTATGCGTGCGTGTTATTCTCATAACTCAAAAAGTATTAAACCGAATCGCATGAAATTTGGTGGGATGATTGGTTATTATCCGGGGACCATTTGGTTAGATTTTGGGATCGTTCGGGTCAAAGGTCAAGGTCATGAAAAGGTCAAAATCTTCTTTTTACCATAGCGCGGTCAATTTTTATCCAATTGGCATGCAACTAATGCCAAAATGTTCATAATTCAATGCCCAATCCCGTGATATATGACGTCATAATGACCACAATATCAAGTTACATCGATTTACAGTTCCCCACACTCTCATGCCAAGTACCAAAAAAGTGGCTGCGGCGAAGGTATGCGCTCTACTGAGTGCCCGTTCTAGTTATTTTGTGTGTGTGTGGGGGGGGGTCAAGAGATTGTAAATGTTCATGGTCAATTCAGTTATTACTTGATAAATTAGTGCGATTTAGTTCTTTGAATATTCAAGTTTCAAGTTTTATTCTTATTTGGAGAATGCTTGTCACTATTTTTGAGTTTTATTGACACCATAAGATCTTATAGATCTCAAATGCATCTTTTGCTAGTATCCTCAGCTCACAAATGTTACCTCTTCACACTTGTGTAACAGAGGAAACTCTCGCATGAAGCTGTCGCTGTCGAATCGTACACACCTTTTTACTTTACACCTACTGTACGGTTTACTGACAGAAGCCTCAAGGGCGTTCAGTCACTGGCGGTGGAGCCAGGCAGCCATGAGAATGGCACAAGTGTCATGGCAGGTCACCGGGGTCCCCTGGAGGACGAGGCCACTGCCTCTCATCCGAGTTCAGCATCTAATTAATTAGCCTGTCGCTTTTATAGAGGCGGGGTTCACAATTGGATGAGCTCGTGGCTCCGTACGGTTTTGTTTACTAAAATGTCTTAAATGCTTGCTTACACATCACATTGAGAGCATGTACTTGTTCCTGTAATTTAAGGGCTGAGAGTTGAGGATACAGTATGCTGATCTTTGGAAATGCAGCCCCTCTAGTAATCGAAGATGCACTGGGCTTGTTGTTGGTGTCATGCTTTTCTGGAGGGAAATCAGCGACACACGATCCTATTCAGATGGGATCGACCACGTGATCTTAAATGATGTCCCATGGAGGGCCACGTTTCTGCAGCATCTGATTTCACTGCAAGAATACAGCAGGTTGAACGTGTGCTCGTGATGACTATAATGACTTTGTGGTCTTTAAGCCGCAACTCAACTCTGCAGCGCTCTCGCTTGCTGTCGACACTTCAATTCAGTTTATTTGTATAGCCCAATTTCACAAATTACAAATGTGTCTCGTAGTGCTTTACAATCTGTACACATAGACATCCCTTCCCCATCGACATCTTCGATGTTCATGATATGTCATATTGTCAGTAAAGGTTTTAACTGGCCAGATTAGTCAGTCGGACTTGCTGAGGCGCTAACGCGTTTGCTGGTTTTTTTTCCGCCGCAGTCGTGTCGAGGCAATCATTTCATATGTGTATGGGTATGTCCCATTGGGGCTTGTTACCTGGACCCACCTGAGTCCCTTTTCCTCAACCCCCTCCCCTCCCCTGTTTACCTGCGTCAAGCTACTCTGGGCTCTCTGCTCTGGAACATATTGTCTCTGCTTCCCATTTCCAGAGGGAGAATGGAGCCTCTTCCTCCCACTGTCTTTTCCGCCGAGTGGATGAAACCATCTCGTGTTCCGAAATGTAATGCGGCCGACTGCAAAACCGCAGACTGTATATAATAAGCGGACGTGGTCACCGTGATGTCACCCATTGGTTTGTGGACGGCCGTTTCGAAGCCTTTGGTCAGCTCCATCTTGGCTTTCCGCAACCAGAAGTGGTACGAGAGGCTAAATACAACTAAACGCTGACTAGAACCTTTTTTAGGCAACCAAAAATGGACTTAAATGAACTAAAAACACCGTGAAAGAGGTAAAGTTCTCAGATGAAATCATCTAGAGCTGCCAACGCTGTCCGAGAGACCTGTCAATCATAAAGTGGCCACGCCCTAAACTAAGCGCTCCCTGCTTTATCCTCTGTTTTACTCTGAATGGGACCATCATTTACTCATCAACATCATGCTGCATTGAATAATCTATAAACTCATGTTTACAATGTTTATACAAAATGTTTAACAATATAACGTCAATAATAATCGTTAAATATCTGTATTTCAAGGGTCTATAACAACTATTTTACCAATGTTGCAAGATTTTACTGCTATTATCTCGCCGGACAGCATCCAGACGGTTGCCGTTCACTTGCAACAGAGCGAGCGCATCATTGCCGCTTACTGTCTCCGTCTGTACTCTCCTGGCTCCGCCTCCTCTTATCTGACCATCTGAAGTTGTATCTCAGATGTGATTATCAGCCAAGCTGTGAACAGTTCCACGTTATTTCATAACGAAGCTGGTGCGATAATAGGCTTGTGGTAATTCCACTGGGTGGATCTGGTCAATAAAACTGCTTTGTTAGACGCGGAGCACCTGGCCTTTTGGGAGATGTGACAGATTCTCCATAAGTCCCGACTAGAAAAGCCTCTTACAGCTCATACAGTCCGACCACTTCACCCCACGTCTCTATAATAACACTTGCCTTTGTGAGCTGACATGTGAATGTGTGTGTGTGTGTGTGTGTGTGTGTACTTTGCTTTGTACCCGGAAGCTTCAGACAGGACTCGTACGGTCATGGAAAACCAGGAAAAGTCATGGAATTTTAAAATGGTCATTTCCAGGCCTGGAAAAGTCATGGAAAAAACTTAAATCATAAAAGTTTTGGAAAAGTCATGGGAATTTGTTATAATTTACGCCGAGTTTGAAATATTTAACATGTTTTTTAAAGAAAGACGCTCAAAATATAAGCCGGCATTTTCTACATTTGTCATGTTTATACCGAGATTCCAGTTTGGTCATGGAAATTTGGTTTAAAGTCATGGAAAAGTCCTGGAAATCCACTGTTCAGAGTACATCCGTCTTTTGATGTTGTTTTTACTGTGTGTTGCAGTGAGGCAGCGGCCCATGCTGTTGCGACGTTGGCAGAAGCCACCCTACAAGGCGGAGGGCAGATTGTCCTGGCAGAGACGGCCGCTGCTGTTGGGGCACTGGCAGGGGTTCAAGATGCCACAGGTACATGTCCACCAATGGTGTTGTCAACAAGCAGAATACAGCACACACAGTCTACAGTCTCTTTGGTTGTTGTCTAATGCACCAGATGATAACTTGGTAAAGCACCAGCTCTGCGTGTCTGAAAATCACTCCTTTATTCACAACTCCCTGTATAATAAGACACAAATGTAAATATCTATATTTATTTTGGTCAGTTATATCAAGATATTTTTAACCCTCCTGTTACCTTCACATTTATTAACATATTTTACCCTCGGGGTCAATTTGACCCCAGCAATTAAAACCTCCAGAAAATTATTAGAATTAATATTGTTTCCCAAGTTTAAGTGTGAGGTACTTTATGTTTGTTTGTTGACTACCTAAACAGCCCTTTAAATATATAAAAAAGTTGATATTTCTTACTGCATTCACTGCTGTGGCAATGGGTATCTACTGGGATTGGACCAGTTTATAATGGTCCTTGTTGGATTGCATTGACCAAAGAAGAGTATCTGAATGTAAAGGTACCGCTGGTCAGTGATCGACATCAGAGTGTACGCCGCTAATCCGAAGATGATGACTGAATGTAGACTAGAAATATTCCATGTGAATGGATATTAAAATGAAACTAAGCGTGCAATACAGAACATATTGAGTTATGTTTTCTGGCCTTTCCTGGTGTTGACCGTGACATGGCTTCTCATGGTCAAATAAGACTTAATGCCTTGGTCATTTGTGTGTCAATTGCTGGCTTATTGGCAATTATATTTTAAATGCAAATTATATTTTCTTTCTCACTTCAGTTTTTTTGGAAACTTATCATTTGCAATGATAAACAAAGGTTTAGTTCCACATATTTAATCATCTGTCAACCTTTTTTCTTATTTCTATCTTCTAGTAAGCACCATCCTACACTGGGATAAACACACACACACACACAACGACGACTCCAGGATCCTCAGGGGCCCCTAAGGAGGGCCAATCCTCTCCATTATCAGTCCGTGGTCTAATCACTGGCCCAGCTGTCAGCATGTTGTACATGCTGTACATTCACACATACACATGTCATTCAGGGAGACGCTTTGCTGTGGCAGAATGTTATAGTTTCTTTTATAATATACAAAACCAGAAACCAAATAGGCTATTAAATGGCATGAATCTTATTGGCAGCCTTTGGATGTTTCCGCTGGCTTAACAATTGAACTTCTTTAAGAAATCTGGTTCGTCAAAAATAAATAAAGTACATTAATAGCAGATGGCCCTCCAAAAATATGAACGGTGTATATTTGCGATACTAATGTACTTTTAAGAGCCTTTGTCGTTTGCCATCTCGCTTCCTGAAACTACGAGGAGTCATTTGGCTGCAACCGCTCGCTTAAGAACTAATGAAGCTGCCAAAGGCCGTCCTCCTCCTCCTGAGTATTGACCTTAGCTAATCACCGAAGTGCTCCGCCGTGGAGTGGAGAGCTCCGTTTGAAGTGCACCGGCTCAGACGACGCTGATTGGCTCGTGTCGTGACCCTTCGCTGACACAGGCATGCAGACACACACTAATGCAGGCCACACCACACACGGCCCTTAACGTCCAAGTAACCAGGTTGGAGTGGCCCAATGAGGCCCTTCACTCGGTTAACTGCCCTGCGTCCGTGCGCCGCTGGGCCCGGTGCCCTCGTCCCTAAGCGCTCCTCCATAATCATCGGCAGCGCAATCACCTGCGTCGGCAAAACTTCAGCCTGTCACAAATCACCGGGCGGCGGGCTGATCGAGGGGCCCACGTTTGAGGACCGGCGATTACAAGCCGGCCCAACGACGGGCACCTGAAATTGTGAAACGCGCGTTATATATTTTCGTCCTTTTTTGTTGTTGATTTTTTTCAGAATCTTTACATTTTGTAGGGACTGAAAGGATTCAAGTCCGGTGTCACGCTCGCGTTACCGGGAGCGGGCATTAGCCACTGCCATCTTGCAGGGTGGGGCAGAGGCCCGCCCACGTGGCCGCAGCAGTACGACAGGCACACGCACACAGCTGGGCATGGCCGCGCGGCGCTGAGAACGCTCCATCGGACCGGTCATCAGATGTACCGTCGCCGTAACGCGGCTGCCTCCTTTCACACGTAGTCTATTGGCGAGGTCACCTCCGGCCAAAGACGAATGATTATTTTCACCATTCATTACCTTTGCATTGAAAATGCGGACGGTTATGTTTTGATCGCCATTTATTTATTTGTATGCGTGTTACTCGCATAACTCAAAAAGTATTAAACCGAATCGCATGACATTTGGTGGGATGGTTGGTTATTATCCGGGGATCATTTGATTATATTTTGGGATTGATCGGGTCAAAGGTCAATATCAAGGTCATGAAAAGGTCAACATCTTCTTTTTACCATAGCACGGTCAATTTCTATTAAAATTTGCATGCAACTAATGCCAAAATGTTCATAATTCAATGCCCAATCTTGTGATATGCGAAGGTATGCGCTCTACCGAGTGCCCGTTCTAGTTAATATGTGAGTTACTTTTTCAGTCTATAAAATGTCAATGTGACATAGTTATGTTTGCATTTTCCAGACGCCACGGTGATGCTTTCAGGGCGCTGGTGTCATCCAAACGGTACAAAATGCTGCAAACGCAAGCAAACCTAGAATTATTTCAAAGAATTGATTGGTTATTTCAACTCTTTGCATCGAGGGTCACGGTGCTGCCGCGGTGTCTCAATCCAACTCCTCTCTGCTTCGTCCCCTCAGGTCTGGTCCAGATCCCCGTCAGCATGTACCAGACTGTCGTGACCAGCCTCGCCCATGGCAACCGGCCTGTCCAGGTTGCCATGGCACCGATCACCACGCGCATAGATAACACTATCACTTTGGACGGACAGGCAGTGGAGGTTGTGACTCTTGAACAGTGACAATTAAGGCCCTGGAAGGAGTAGGAGGCACTGAGCGGCCGCCGTGGGGATGTGTCATCCTGCTGTTTCCAGATCAACACGCTGTGTACAATGTCAAATATATTTTAAATGTACATCTGCAGGGGAAGTCGGAGTGAGTTATCAATGTGTTTACTATGTAAAGATATTGCTTTTGTTGGTGTAATTTTTCTCCCATTTAAGCTTCATGGTTATTTTTTTTTTTAGCTCTGTGATGTTGAGTATTTAGTATTTATTTCTTTACAATGAACCTTTACTTCAAAACGAAGATTAACCAAAAAGCCCGGAGGAAAGCCACTACTGCTTCACCCCACAGTGTGCAACGATCACTGTTATGAATTTTCGTCATTGTCTCTGCGCTTGACTGTTTGGTTTTTAGGATGCATTTACAATTCAGTGCCATGTCTGTTTCCTATACCCTTGATCCCTCTTCTAAATTTCACTGTTTCCACCTCGACCTAAAACTCCAGCATTTGAGCTCCCAGACATCGCTCACATTTAGATTATGACATTTTATGTTGAAATATCATCTTGTGTACTTTTCCCTTTGCTGTTTTAGTGTAGTCCGCGCACATGCCAAGATTTGTGAAGACTCAGGATTTACATCGAGCTGTTTTTTACTGCTGAGCTTTTGTCCTGAAGCAGCCACTTTGGATCCATTTATGTCCAGTGCATGGATAGGGGCACACCTCGCTATGTTATTTTTGTAACATGAACATGTATGTCACTGAGGACTTGTTGGATCACTGCATCACTTTGTATCTCACAGGAAGTTCATATACTTGGACCGGGGCTGCGGTATGTGTGATGCTAATATTAAATATCTTGCAACCAAACATTTGCTTGCCAAGAATCGACTTAGTTCAAAGCAGCTGTAACAGTTGGTTGTTCTCACCACTATTTAAAAAATAAAGTCCAGACTGTTTACCATTCCTTCACTTTCTCTCTTCACGTTTCGTACCCTGTGATCCGCCCTCGTCAAGGAGTCCCTTTCCTTCACTAGCCAGACAGTTGATGGACATATCCCATGATATACCACTATTGAGTTTTGACAGTATAAGAATCAAGTCTAATTTAAATTTTGAAAAAGACCATAAAGGAAAGAAATGTAAACATTAAGCCTCATTGATAAATTTGCTTTGTGTATATGTCTCATGAATCCTAACAGGATCCATAACTAGTGCATAACACAAAACAAACCTTTTTCCAGTAGCAGGTGGAGACCAAAACGGAGTTACAAAGGTTGAATATTGGTCATATATTTGCCAGATGTGTGTGTTGGTGTGCAAACAAGTGCATTTTTTCTTGTCTGCTCGATGTACAAGTAAACACATTAGCCATAACATCATAAACGTTATTTATTGGGTGATATATATTTTTGTCTGTACGTTTATCAATTTGTTTAGTTTGCATTTTCTTTAGCAAATAAATATTTCCAATTTGGGAGTTAGCTTGAACGTGGCCTGGACTTATTTCAATTAATTACCTTAATAGCAAAAGAGACATTCACATACAGGTAGGGTTTATTCCCTTTTTAAGGAGGTCCACATGTCTCTGCATTGTGTCAGGTAATGATGACATAGTTGCCATAAAACCCAATAACTTCCACACCCTCCTCTTCAACACCCCCACCTTCCCTGCTGTGACAAACCGGGCCATGATTACATCATAAGCTGCCTGAACCTCCTCTGCTGTAAAGCCTGGGATTTGCTTGCCGGGCCCTTCTGTTGCAGAGTAAAAGAGGGAGAGAAGTGTTCCGCTCTTCCTCCAGATTAAAGCGGAGGCAGGTTGCATTCACACAGATGAAAAGATCCCATTTTCCTTCTTGTTTTATTCTCTTTTCCATCTTTTTTATTTTATTTGGACCCCTTGTTTGGTTGAAAACACTCCAGCGTGTGTTGTTTGTCTTTGTTGGCAGGAGAAAATGTTGCATAATGTAATTAGTTGGAATGCTTCAGCAGTCCAACTATTGTTCTTGTCTTCTTTCTATCAACTTATTATTCTATTTCTTCCGTACCTTTTTCGTCCCTCTTTTAGTCCTTCATATATTCAGCTATTTGAACCATTCAAATATTACAAAATTCAGCTTCTTCAGGTATAGAGGGGAATGACTTTTCATATTTCAAATGTTTCAAATTTGTGTATATTTATATATATATATGTATTTATTTTTTTAATGTTCAGATAACCTTCAACTATTACTGTATATTTTCAGATATTTTTTATCTTTTCAAATTTTTCAATGATTAATATTTTTATGGAATAAATAATGAATGGGATCCAATGGTGGAAATCTTCAAATCCGCTTAAACTTGTTCAACTTTAAAATCTTACAATATCGGCTTACATTCAGCTAAAGAAACAATTCCACCTTTAAGATGTTGACAGAAGTGTTAGCTATAACTTTATCATTCAGCTTCTTTTGATAGCTCTTATAGTTATTTAACTGTCCCCGTTTTAGTTTCATGTGTTTTTCCGCTCCTTTTTTGTAACTTTTTTATAACCTTTCATACTTTTTTACTACTTTTTTACTTTTTTATATGGAGGTTAGTTTTATTGGTTAGATGTGTGGGGTTGCACGGTGGTGTAGTGGCTAGCACTGTAGCCTCACAGCAAGAGGGCTGACGGTTCAATTCCCAGTCGGGGTGGTCCTTCTCTGAGGACTTTGCATGTTCTCCCCTTGGCAGTGTGGGTTCCCTCTCCACCTCCCTCCCACAGACTTGCTCGGATTAATTGATCTCTAAATTGCCTATATGTGTGAATGGTTTTAAATTTGTTATTACTTTTTAACATTTTTTATAACTTTTTAACTTTTTGTAACTTTTTTTATAACTTTTCATACTTTTTTTCCAAATCTTTTTTTTATTGGATTTTTGACAGACATCACAATAACGATACAGTAGGTATACAACGTAGAAAAGATGGTCTGTAGGAGAATTGCATAGTTACCCCATCCATCCCACCCTCCCCCCACCCTCACCCCTATGGTCACAAAAGAAAAGAAAAAAAAAAAATTGCTAAGACATACCAAACAAACGAAAAAGAAAGGGAATTAAATAAAAGGGGGTCAGAATTACATGAAATAAAAATACGGGTGCTTCTTCATATTAATAGTCAATAAGAGTAAACAGAGAAAGCAAATAGAGTAATGATCAGTGTATTAAGGAGACAAGGAAAGGGGAATTGAAAAGTCTCTCCCTCCCACCAGATCTCATTCACACCTCATCAGCATCAGGGTTAATCGTAAGATCATTGATTAGCAGTAGTAAGGGAGTCCAGGTCTTGTGGAAGAGTGTCAGGGATCCTTGTAGTGAAAATCTTATCTTTTCGAGATTAATACACTGTAATAGGTCCTGTATCCACCTGTCATGTGTAGGTGGAGAGACGTGCTTCCATTTAAGGAGAATGGCGCGCCTGGCCAGCAGGGTTGTGAAGGCGATGACCCGCTGGGTCGTGGTGGGCATGTTCTGTGTTGGGGGGACGCCGAATAAGGCAGTTAGGGGGTTAAGGGGTATGGGTGTGTTAAGGGCCTGTTCAAGGGTATTGAAAATACTAGACCAGAAGGCCTTCAGGCTGGGGCATGACCAAAACATATGTGTGTGATTGGCAGGAGACTGCTTGCATCTGTAAGAGGAAATAGAGCTGATACTTAAAATATTGAAAAGTGAGCCATTAGTAGCACCTTGCACTGCATTAAACTGTGCCTAGCACAGATAGATGAGGTTTGCACCAAATGAAGAATGTCCCCGCTTGTTTTTTTTTTTTTTTTTTTTTTTTTTTTTTTAACTGTTTTTTCCCCCTTCCCCGGTCTTCTTCTTCCCCCCCACCACTTCTCTTCTCTCCTCAGCCCTCAGGAAGCACAACGGCTTCAGACCTCCTTCATTAGACTTTCCATATGACTAACAGTATGACGACTGCTGGCAGAAGTGTGCGTCTGATCTCCTGGAACACCAGAGGAATGAATAAAGCTATTAAAATTGGTAAGGTCTTGACTCAACTGCAACACCTTAAAGGGGACATTATATTTTTACAAGAAACACACCTTAAAACATCTGATACCCTTCGCATCAAGCGGGCGTGGATGGGCCACTACTTCCACTCAAATTTCTCTGGTAAAGCCAGGGGTGCGGCCATCGTTATTCACAAGAGTGTGATGTTCGTACCAACAAATACTATTCTTGACAATTATGGCCGCTACGTCATAGTTTCAGGTGTTTTGCAGGGCATGCCTGTCATTTTGGTTTCCGTTTATGCGCCCAACTTTGATGATGACCAATTCTTCATGAACCTTTTTGCTAAAATCCCGAACGCTCATCCCTGTCAGCCAAGTACCACCTGCCAAACAGTCATCTTTTCCGCTTCTTCCAAATTAGGCATTTTGATCAAAAGCAGTTCCCCCATTTCCCCAACCGCCCCCCTGAATCAGGAATTGACCAGTTTCTCACCCTTGATTGCGACCAAAAAAGGCTGGTATCTACTATCTATGGGAAACTTGCCTCCTTGGACCTAGCCTCTACTACATCTGTAAAAGAGTCTTGGGAGGGTGAGCTGGGTGTAGACATATCTGACATTAACTTTTCATACTTTTTTACTACTTTTTAACTTTTTTATATGGAGGTTAGTTTTTTAGGTTAGATGTGTGGGGCTGCTCCTGACTGAAGATTAATGCAGACTCATACCAACTAAATTACTTGGTTATTAGCTGTATTTGTTTTTTATATTAGTTAAGAATGAACCTCGCTACTGTATAACTTAGTTCCCTTCTTTGTATTACTTTATTACTTTTTAGATTGTTTATAATTTTTTTAATTTTTTTATTAATTTTTAACTTTTTTAAACTTTATAATTACTTTTTATTACTTTTTTACTTTTTATAACTTTTTAGTACTTTAAAAAAAATTAAACTTTTTAATTACTTTTTAAAGAAATTATAACTTTTTAGTACTTTTTTACTTTTTACTAATTTTTTATAACTTTAAAACTTTTTGTAACTTTTTTTACTTTTTCATAATTTTTTATAACTTTTAAACTTGTTATGACTTTTTAGTACTTTTCATTACTTTTTATAACTTTTTCATTACTTTTGTACTTTTTATTACTTTTGTACTTTTTCATTACTTTTGTACTTTTTATTACTTTTGTACTTTTTATTACTTTTGTACTTTTTCATTACTTTTTCATTACTTTTTTATTACTTTTATACTTTTAATTACGTTTTAATTTTTTTTCTTTTATTATTTTTCATAACTTTATTAATTTGTATTACTTTACAGTGATATTGATCCAATATCTGATCCAATATATTTTTCCAGTTACAGCACTCAAAGAACGATTCAAGCCCTGCTGAGAGATGACACATTTAAAGATGGTTTGATACATTTAATTAAATTAATTACACAAATGAACATATTTATATTTAATGGGTGTAACACAAAATGTAGGAATTCTTTCTATTATTAGATTTGTTTCGGTTAGATGGGTGGGGCTGCACGGTGGTGTAGTGCCTAGCACTGTCGCCTCACAGCAAGAGGGCCGTGGGTTCCTTCTGTGTGGAGTTTGCATGTTCTCCCCTTGGCAGCGTCGGTTCCCTCTCCAGCTTCCTCCCACAGTCCAAAGACATGCTCATGTTAGTTGTTTAGGTTAGATGGGTGGGGGTGCACGGTGGTGTACCGGGTTCAATTCCCGGTCGTGGTGGTCCCTCAGTGTGGAGTTTGCATGTTCTCCCCTTGGCAGCGTGGGTTCCCTCTCCAGCTTCCTCCCAAAGACATGCTCATGTTAATTAGTTGGAATGCACAATGGAGAAAGTCTTCAACTTTAAAAGCTTCTAAGATCTTCATACTTTCAGCTAAATCAATCATTTGTTTTTTTTAATGTTCACATAGGCTTCACCTATTACTGTATATTTTCAAATATTTGTTATCTATTCAAATTTTCAAATGATTAATTGTTTTATGGAATAAATAATGAATGGGATCCAATGGTGGAAATCTTCAAATCCGCTTAAACATGTTCAACTTTAAAAGCTTACAATATCGGCATACATTCAGCTAAAGAGACAATTCCACCTTTAAAATGTTGACAGAAGTGTTCGCTCTAACTTTATCATTCAGCTTCTTTTCCGAGCTCTTATAGTTATTTAACTGTCCCCGTTTTAGTTTTATGTGTTTTTCCTCTCCTCCTGGAGTTTTCAATGGGTGTGTGTGGGTTAGCATTCCAACGCATTTTCAGCAGGAAATGCATTTTCTAGTTGTGTAAGTCGTTGCAGGTGTGTGGCACGCATGCGCATCAAACTGTCACTGCAGATTAAGAAGGCCTTATTAGTGTGCTCTCTTGGAATAAGGCCGACACCTCATGCTACCTCAGCCTCTCCCTCCTCCATCGCCGCCATCCACTCAGCTACACTTAGGCACAGTGCATCCAAACCTTAACTTTACCATTAAAGCTGAACATAACTTTGTTATGAAATGGTTCAAAGGTTCATAAAAGGCCAGAACTGCGAAGATGGGGACTTCAACAGTTATTATAGATGTTAAAGTCATAGTATAGTTAGTGTGCATTTGAATACATTTGTATTTTGATATAACTGTATGAAATGACCCTGCTTTGTTTTATTCATTCCAAAATATGAACTAAAATAACCATCATCTAAACTAAATGAGTTAAGCAAGACAACGATATATTAACGATGTATTAGTTAATAGCGGCTTCTGCAGTATAGTATTTGACAATTAAACTGGACTAGAACCTATTACCTCAGATCCAACGCTTGATACATATTTTGCATCGCTCTGACTTTCTGCTTATATTTTGGAAAATTGGCTAAAACCCCAAATAAATGTATATTGTTCAAAAATCCAAGAAAAATATAGCAATAAATTCAACTTAACCATTCTTTGTATGAAAAGTAATCTTAAACAGACCATCTAATCATTATTCGATGCCGAATACGCCGTATATTTTATCTCTTAAAGATATATTCTTTAAGAATGCCATTAAGAAATTAAAGAAGTGTGACCCAAGACAACAATGACTGGAATCATGTTGGGTCAACGCATTTTTGTCGGTTACTGCGCCCGCACTGGCCCCCATCTTGGCCTCAGAGCAATGCTTTACAAAGAAAGAGCCTGTGCTGCATTGCGTGTGAACGTGTTACCGGTTACATCACCGTGCACTCTTCCAATCATCAGATCCATCTGACGGACTTTGAGCCTGAATGAATGTCTTTAAAACCATCCGGGTGAGTGCTCGCGCTCTGTCCTGGGGGCAATTTGTTTAGTGGTGGGAGATCGCCGGGCAGAGAGAAGGCAGCGCTATTGATTCTCCTCAGCCGGGGGGGCGAGCCTGCAGCCGGGGCTTCAGTGGCTCCGCAGGGGGCACCGCAGGCCGAGGGGGGAGGGCTCGGCCATCCTTGTTGCCTGGAGTCTAGGGCAGAGCTTTAATCTCCACTTATCGTTTCTTAATACGTGCATCCCGGACACACACACACACACACACACACATATGTGCAAACTGCTCACAATCCAAACCCACACTTGCTCTGACAAGAGATAATCTTCTACCCCTCGTCCTGAGCATATAGGGTCGGGTCACAACACCTAAAGGCCGCCGTCTTAACCATTCACAGAATAAATGTGGACCCGTCTGGCCTGAGAAGATCGGTGAAAATGCTGTAACATAATATCTGTCTTAAAACAAAAGAAGAATCCATCTGAGGGCCCATCGATCGCCGGGCCTAATGGAGAGTTTCCCCTGAAGCCTGAGCGTCGGCAGACATGCTGATGAAGCGTCTTCCCCATAATGGAGTCTGATGGTCTAATAATGGCGTGCTCACCTTCACGACTCACACCTCTGTCCACCTCCAGCCCAGACGCTGCGTAAGAACGGCGATAATCTCATTTCACTAATGCTCTGTAGCCTGCATTAGAACACAGGCAAAGCACTGTCTCAGCCCCACTACCCACCAGGGAAACTCGGTGTGTGTCTGTGTGTGTGCGCGTGTGTGAGAGATAAAGAGAGAGAGAGAGAGAGAGATGGGAAAAGGGGCCAGGGGGGCTGTGGGATAGAGGGGGGCACTGAAAAATGCGGTGTAACCTGAGCCGCTCGGCCCATCTGGAGAAGGCCTGCATTGACAAGGGCTTGATCCCACAATGCACTCTGCTGCAGAGGAGATCGTTAGAGGGAGTCCGACACACGGATCGGTCTTTTATGTGTTTATTTGCATCACAGAAAATAATTTGTATGATAAAAAAAAAACATCCATCATTTAAGAGAGAACATCAACAGGTGCGCACACACACACACACACACACACACACAGAGAACAAACAGTTCCTTTGTGTCGAGCCCAGACTGTGTGGCTACATACACACTTTACATATGTGCGTGATATGTTCTGTAACATGAGACACACACAGCTAACGGGAGTCAGTTGTCCTGTGAACGACAGCTTGAGCTAGTCGGTGTACCACCGCCACGAGCTCAGCACTTACCCACTCTCCTCCTGTTTTATTGGCCACTGCACAGGTCCGATGACGACATCCACACAGATCAAATAAAGAAAGCTAGCCTGCAGGCAAACGAGTAACAATGCAAATCATATTGGCTAAAGCTGAAGTGTGGGCTATAAAGTAGGATTTATGCAAAGGCAGATGAAGAGGTTTTAATCCCCAGATCCCCCGGTCACCTACATCGACAGACCCTGACCCAGATATACGGAGCTCAGTGCGTACAGTAGCAGCTTTTCCGAGCCATACCATCAATGGACTGCAACAAAACCAACATCTGTTGGGTTGGCGAAGGGAGGAGGGTAAAAAAAAAGGCTGCATTGAAAGAGAAGGGTAAGATGACACCGCACGGTTTGCCATTTATGCCACGGAGCTAAGAGAGGAAGCCCCCGGCGGCCGGCTGAAGGCAGAGCAGCTGAACCAGTGAGTCCCTCGCGCTGCGGAGCTGGACTCGCTTTATCCGACCCCGCTCGTCAAACCTGAATCCAAGAACGACAGAACAGAGGAGTCCATTATCGTGGAAACATAATCACCATGGAGGAAAACGACAAGCCATCGCAGCCTTCCCTTTACCCTCCTGTTACCTTTAGGGTCAATTTGACCCCATTCAATGTTTAACGTCGGTGTTCTTTGGGGTCAATTTGACCCCAGGCTGTTTTTCACTGTGTCAAACATATAAGAAATATCAACTTTTTTTATATATTTTAAGGGCTATTTAGGTAGTCAACAAACAAACATAAAGTACCTCACACTTAAACTTGGGAAACAATATTAATTCTAATAATTTTCTGGAGGTTTTAATTGCTGGGGTCAAATTGACCCCGAGGGTAAAATATGTTAGTAAATGTGAAGGTAACAGGAGGGTTAAATGCATGTGGGGATGAAACTAATGATAATCTTCCTTTATGATTACTTCTTTTTTTTTTTTAATACATGAACTATCCTATATTGGGGAAAAATTGGTTTGTGGTCAAATTGGTGTCCGGGGTCCAATTTGTCCGACCAACAGTCCAAAACCCAAAGTTATTGAAATGACAGTAAAATAACACATTTGACAACCTGCAACAAAAAAAATGGTTCTCGTATTATGGTTCTCATTCTCACTTCATTGATCATTAAAACTAGTTCACAAGTCATTTTCTGTCATTGTGTGATTGAGTCATTGTGTTAACTTGAACACTGATGTGTTGGTCCGGGGGTCGATGTCTGAGGGATTTGGGGAGCTGCTGAGAGTTTTTGCATTGATTGCATTGAAAACTCTTGTTTCAAGAAACACTTAAATTGATTTTTGACTGCAGGTCTTATTTCCTTTCATGTTTTTCAGGCTAGCCAATATCTTCTGCAGCCTATTTCTATCAACATATTACAGACAGACACCAAATATATATCAGATTTATGCAGGTTTTACTAAATACATGTCTTTTGGGTTTTTTCCATCAGTTGCAGTCATTCATAAAATCGACATCGTCTTAAAGCTCAAACATCGTTCCATATTTCTCTCCATATCTCGCCTTCGGCATCTCTTCTTTTGTAAATTGTCAAAGGCGAACAGCGACTGCTTTTCTCTGGGTTGTCCTCATCCGGGCTCCGGTACATTCTGTGCCCTGACCGCTGTGCAGGCTGTCCTTCAAAGAGACACTGGAGCTTTGAGACCGGGGTGCGCAGGGGAGGAACAAAGTCTCACCCCACCCTGCGCCACCATCAGCCACTCACTCACTGACTAAAATAGCCTAAGGATGTTTCTCCACTTTGGAATGGGAGGCTGGTTTTTCGTCTGTTTTTCAGCTGCTGGTCGCTCTCAGGCAGTAGTTGGCAAGTCTAGAACCACCGGAACCAGCTACCCCACCAGTGTGAGTTCTACCATTGCCAAACACCACCAGAGAGCCGCTGGGCATCGTCAGACCCCAAACATGGATTCTCAGGATGTAGAGTGATTCAAATTGACGCGAGGAATTCGCTCAAATGAGATGACATGAATCTGAATTGTTCAGCAGAGCGAAGTTACCTTTAATAAACAAAGGGACGGGAACAAGGGGGACATGAACACATTGTTTGATGACATTTTAAGCCCACTTGTGCTGAGAGGATGTCTTCAAAAATATGGCTCCACATCCACTGAAGGTTTTTTGCACAGTCGGGTAATGAGGACCAAATGTACATGCAGGGATAACTGGAAGGAGAGGATGCCTTACATGGGACAGCGAGGAGAATTCAGAGGTCAGTTGTGAGCCATTCTGAACCGAGACACCTGCTAATGCAGAGGAGATTGCAATGCACGAGGATCCAAAAGCGATGAAAGTCTGTCTCGTCCTATATTGGCACTACACATAATTGCTCAAAGTATATAGACAGAAGCAAAAATGTGCTAGTGCCAAAATGGGCAAAGAAGAGGAGTGGCTGCGTCCAAACGCAAGCCGGAGTCATTACATCACAATCCACAAGCCCCGCCCACAAGCACAGGAGGAGAGCCGCGGACAGTGAGCCGCTATATGGACGGGCGTCATCAAAGTGGTTCTTTCTCTGCTCTGTTTATGGCCCTATGGTAATTCACTGATAGTGAGCTCTCACAGTGAATTCTACCAGTGCCATACACAGAACAGGAGTCGTTTATCACCCCCGACACCGAGGCCGGCCGGGCCCAGCGGAGCAAAGCCACGCAGAACTAGACCGCCGACCCTCAGAAACAACCGCCTGGAGAGAGACAGTGAGAGAAGGAGGGACAGAGAGGTGAAACAGGATGAGCAGCAGCCTTCAGAGGTCAAAGGTGACGCGCTGCAGCGTTAGTGACGGGTCAAAGACTGCTCGGGCCTCAACGTGGACGACTGAATACACGCCGGTCCAAACATCCTCATCTTAAAACGCTCACTGATAAATCGCCTGCATGGCCGTGTTTAGATTTCTAGAGGTGGAGGGTGACAGTTGGAACTACCGCGTGCTACAATTATTAGTAATTGCGGTCAAAGTCTGAATGGCGAGATCTCGCGCACACATCCTACATCCAGACGCCGCACGCTTCTCTGTCTTTTTTTAGACGTGTGTGAATCAAACAACGCGGCTCAATGGAACCGATGACATCGATGTCAAAAATAATCCATATTAATTTGTGCTATTTTGTCCGGACGCGATGGAGAAACAAACCGTGTGAGACGACATGCGGCTGGTACAAAGAGGGCCCTTGTGGTTTATAGGTAATCTCTTTAGTTCTGGCTCTGCCCCCCCCCCCCCAACTTGTCCAAAGGGTGACACCCTAAACTTGACCCCCTAATTACCTCTGTAGATTAGCATTGTAACATTGCCCCATCATTTCTATTCGTTGGTGGAAATGTGTTAAAAATATATTTTTTCAGAGTACGTATTAAAGACAGAATAGTTTATGCATCCTAATTGTACAAAGTGAATCCTTCTTTTGTGTTCTGTTGTGGCACAACTAGCTATGTGTAATCTATAACAAGCTTTTGAAAATAAATAAATCCCTCTAATAGTCGAGTAAACAGCTCGCTAACAGGTCCGTGTTGTCTGACCTATGAATATATATGTTGGGGTTTGTCACGATGTCTTAGTGACTTCCAGCAAGCCAGTTGGAGTTTTCCTCTCATCGATGTAAAGTTCAAAATCCCAGAAAATGCATCAGAGTCAAACGTGGACATCGCAGCAGATCATTGAAATGCCGCTTTCTCCCTCAGTTTGCCTCGACATAAACGGCTCAGTGTGATCATGAAGGCCGAACGAATGACGCTCCACGATACTGCAGCCGAATGATAACCTTCAGTCCATCGCTTGACCTTGGATGTGTCGTCACAAGCATCGCTGCGCTGCAGATAATCCGAATCGGAGAGGCTCACCGCCCTCGGACGCCCCACCCTTGCTTCAGCCATTAGCTCCCTCGCCCCGGGCCCCGCAGTGCGCGGGCCTCCATTGATTCCTGTGATCAAACCATGTACTAAGTGATTCCTCAGACGC
The DNA here is from genome assembly GCF_029220125.1 of Pseudoliparis swirei. NCBI lineage: Eukaryota > Metazoa > Chordata > Actinopteri > Perciformes > Liparidae > Pseudoliparis > Pseudoliparis swirei. Next base: position 14,416,380 of record NC_079397.1, on the reverse strand, counting down.
CCAAATGGCTCCCTGAGCAAGACTCACGTTGCCATTTCCTGGAGAAATCAATATCACTAAAAAGCCAAGTCAAAAAGAAGCTGTGTCCTTTCAGGTTTGCTCTGGTTAGTTGTTCCATACACATTAATCAGGTAATAATGGAGCTGCATGAGAGTTTTTGGATGTATTATTACACAAGAGTCTCCGTAAACCTTGGCAGGAATATAGATGAATAACTAAATGCGTTGCATACCACTTTACAGATTACTGAACTGATTTTAGTTCGTTTTTATTATTCATTATATTAGCATTATTTCAAAGTATGTGTGTCTATATAGACCTTTTATGCGTATACTTAATTTGTATGTAAATATAAAAAAAAATTGGAAAGTGATCTGGTTAACAGACATATTGTGTCATCGAGGCCAGCTGTTAAAATACACAGCCCGTCTACATTAGCCCATATCATTATCGGAACCGCCCTTTTTTATCATGGGGATGATTTAGACGTGCATATTTAAAATAAATGTGTAGGTTTTCTACACCCTGTCAACAGTTCCTTATTTCCTACAGGTTACTCCTTAATAATAGTATTACTATAATGCAATGAAAACGGATTCTGTTTAAATATGCAATCAGAAGATGCAGTATATGAAAAATGTAAGATAATAGTGACACGTCATGTATCTATGATCTTTATGGATATTGTTCTCCTCACTATTAAGCAACTTGTGAATTGATTAAGATGCTTTCTCTGACGGGAATGTGCACAGTGCGAGGCAGCGGGGAGCCTTTTGTCTCCGCCATCGTTACTTTAACTCCAGATCCAAAGCCCCTGCACTTAATCGCATTTGTCTGAATCGGGACTAAAGTCCTCAACTTCACGGTTATTTCGGGAGGATTTAGCCTCCTCTAAGTCCTCCAGGACTCAAATAGCCTGTCAATCATGCAGCCTGCAGCATTGTTCACGGCATGTTTAAATAAAAGGCTCGGCCTCAGGCGAAAATCGTATGAAAAATATATGTTATTCTCATTTTATTTAAACTACTTGCTTTTTTTAAACTTTTAATTTAGGCAATATTCTTATTCTATAAGAAACTACAGTTTAATCGCAGTTAAATCAGAATTAAGCACACATTTGATTGCTGTGTTTTTTCCTCATATAATCTTTTTCTATAATCCATATCGTGCTGTCGATGTGCATGAAAAGTGACCGGATATAACACGCAGTATTAATGCTTATGATCAGGTTCAGGCCTTCGGTCTCTGTTACAGTTGGAAATAAGAAGCAGGTGCAACGTGATTAAGACCTACCGACAATCTCAGGTATTATCAGAAATAACATTTATTCAACAGCAACAAGGCTGTTAATTTAACAGTTTAAATGGCGGGCAATTTAATTTCGTTACACTGGAATTATGTTCCTTTTCTTTTAATTCCGAACCAATTCAACCTGCTCGTGAAGCCGGTAAAACTCCACCGCATTCAATTTGATTATTGTCTTTTGCACTTATGGCTTTTTCTGATTTTAAATCGTCTCAATCCCCAAACCTACACCTCCATGAGACATTCCTTTCACTATAAATGAGCTGAGGCATCGAGTGATAACCAACGCAACATCTTTCTGATTTTTGTCGTCGAGCTGCTTTCTTCTTGTTCCCCCCTCCTATGAGTGATCCGTTTCTAAACTATTATTAATATCCTAACTGGAGTGAAACTGTACAAATGTTCCTACCTTCCTCCGAGTCCATCGCTGTGCGTCACACCTGAAGCTACAAAGTGCATTGGAGCAGAACCCATCAGACCTTTCAGTCCTTACCTGATCACGACCACTGGAAGAGGCGCACTAGTGAGGTCGTGTTGAGGCAACTGGAGCCTCCGGTCCGCGCTGCCCGCCGCGCGACGCCACAAGCACAACGAAACAAAAGAAATCCAAGCGGCGCTCTGAACTTCCTGAGTATCAAATGTCAGTGTGAGCCCTGCGCTCCTGTCCTCTCCTCTCCTCTCTCCTCTCTCTCTCTCTCTCTCTCTCCAAAACCCAACCTCCTCCCTTTTTACCTGCGCGTCCAAACTGCACACTGGCAGAAAAAAGGAGCTCCGTGCACCTTTTTAAAGGCGCAGGCACACAAAGGCGCAGGTCACACGCAAGACAGCCTGTCGGGCTACAGAGCCTCTAAACATGGGCAACTGGTTTCATATGCCGCGTTTAACGGATACATTACCGACATGGGAATTTATATAATTTCGGATATATATATATTTTTTTAACTTTAATTTGTTTTTACATTTCTGTGCGTAAAAAAGTGTCCAGCCTCTATTTATGGTACTAGTGTTCATAACAGTGGTCGTTTTACTAGAAACGCGACCAAACAGCTTCCTATCCACTCTTTCCTCCACGAGGCAGAAAAAAAGACATATTTACAAGCACCAAAGCCATAATCCAAATGCACTTGCCTCAGTTGTTCTGCTGCCTTCACGGCCTCGAGTACCGGGGCCTCCGGAGCGCAGTCGTTTTAAAGTGGATCTCCCCGAAGGCGGGGTCACCTTAAAAGTGGCGGTGTTATAGCCCTGCTGCAGCCTGAGCGGTGGGGATTGGTTTTGTCTCTCCGGATTAAATGATTTCCTGATGAATTATTTGGACCAACCCCCATTTTAGAATGTCCCGACCCGAGAAAAGACAGAGACACGTTGTTTCTCTCGGTTGGGACATCCAGAGCGATCTATTGATATGTGTGTTACAATTTATTTGGCCAGTTAAATTATAAAAAATAAAATATTTGTTATGCTATTCCCATCTCTATTATATATATATATATATGTGTATATATGTATATATGTATATATATATATATATATATATATATATATATATATATATATATATAGAGAGAGAGAGAGAGAGAGAGAGATTTATAGATATGTATATATAATTGTTTCTAAATTCAAACTTAAGATAACAATGTTTCACACGGGCCTAATGCCTACCCTTTCTCTTCTTCCTTAATTAAAGGCCTTTCCAGGCAGCAAAAAGGAGGCCAGAGGTTAGCAGCAGCAGCCGTTGTCTGTATGGAAAGAGAAAGACAAGCATGCAAATGACTGTTTGGAGAATATGAACCTCTGAGATTTGTGCAGAACAAAAAGGCTCCACCGTAAAACTGATAGACATGAAACCGAGCACACATCTGATCAGATGTTCGCGGAGCCGGCCAGCCCCCCATCCCGGGATTAGTTGTAGTCGGCTGATGCTGGTGAGGCTGCAGTCCTTGAGTCTATAGATGCTGCAGGATCAAATGACCACGTCCAGATGGCTAATGATGATCAAATACTGCATTTAAAAGCGTGCACTATAGTGGATACACTCCACGCATATTGCATATGCATGTATTGTCTGAGGAAAGCAGGAAAAATACCTTTGATATAACATTAAAGTGGGAATATTTTACTATTTAGTTATCCCCTCTGTTATATGTTGCCGTCTCTAAAAACCCTTCCAGTCTAAGCCATACAACCTGACATTGGCCTGATGGAGGCCCGATGGAGGCCCGATGGAGGCCCGGGTCCTGGTGTCAGCAGCTCTTCTGGGCCCTAGGGCCTCTCGGAGTGGCTCCTCTTCTCCAGGTGAGAGCAGCAACCCTGAGGGAGCCCGGAGTATGCCGCTTGTTCACTTGTGGAGGCCTCATATATGAGGGCCAGCTCCTCTACGATGGCCAGCCAGAGTCCATTTACCTGCTGTTGATAATTAGACAGATAACTAGGTGGACAACACTCGTCTAATATTTAGAGGTGATGGGGCTGGGTTGTGTTACGCTCCTTTCAGAGTGAAATCAATCCGCGGTGACTCGCCGCTGCTGCTCGGCGTGAAGGGGCCGCAGAACCAAAAGCCTCTCCAGTGCCTTGACGTGGTGTCCAGCTGGAAAAGCTGAAAGAGGAGCCGCGGATCATCTGTGCGAGAGGCCCGGCGTGTATGGGAGATGAGGAGCCCCTCGATGAATATTTAAAACACTCATTTGGTTGGATTGCCGTCGCGTCGGAGCCAGAAGAAACAGGTGCCAGCGGAGGGATCAGGTGGATGCGGTGCGTTTGTGCCGCCGTGCACCCGTCACGTCTCCCGCGAAGCGATCCGGGTCCATGTGATACAGGACGTGGGATGAAATAATAATGCGGAGGGATTCAGTCTGCTGCTCCAAAAGAACAACAGTAAATGGCAACAATATAGATCATGTTATTGGGGATTATACGGCAGGGCGTCAGATAAATAATATTAGGCTAAGAGGCGGTTCATTTCATCATAAATATATTTTAAAAAATAGTTAAAACAAATGTTGGAAAAGATGAGTTAACTCACGGAACTTAATAACGACGTGGTGAATAATATAGTTGGACTCACGGTCACGTCGGATACACACATTTAAAAGATTGGGCCAGTTGTCATTTATTCTAAATATTGGGATATACAGTTAAAACATGTTCTCATCATTAAATCAAACGAGATAATGCTCATCAATTCTCTCCTGATATGAAATTTACAATTTAGCTCCAAGCGGCGGCGTTACTTCTGCAGAGGATTACTGACATGCAGGGGATTATTTACTGCACTCGGCACGTGCAGAATCATTACTCTGGGAAATAAAACATGCAAAGATGACAGGAAAAATAAGGTCATGAAATAAGGGCAACAATAATACACATCTGAAAAAACTGGCAGTGTTTGGTGGGGGTCGCTTAATTAATATTGGAGGAGGGGGGGGAAGCAGATCTGCTCAAACTAAATGTTCTTGACATTTTAATATTTGTTTAATTTTAAAAGCTGTTCTTTGTACTCCATCTCTCTCATCTCTGGGTCTGTCTCTCTGCCGTCTGCTCCATGCAGCAAAGGAGTGGAGGGGTTGTGCTGGTGTGTGTGTGTGTGTGTGTGTGTGGGGGGGGGGGCATGTTCATCAGTGGGTCATCTATTAGTAAAGACCCTGGGATCATCGTAACGCCCCCCCCGCCAGTGAAGTGGAGCTTGTAACCTGAGAGAGCCCACTGCCGTGCACCCAACACACGGCCCGCATCTCAGTGATGGCTCCCCCCAGATTGGTTGACGGGCTGCCAGCTCACCAGCAGCAAGGCATGTTGGGGGATTGGAAAAGAAGGGAATTAGTCGGGGAACAGAAGAAAGGGAAGAAACTAAATCCACTTTTTTATTGTCTGTATCTTTATATAGTCGTATATTACACGACCAACATGTTTTACAATGATCCACCGCATGGACCTGCTGAGGCCAAGGCATCATGGGAAATATCAACAGTTAAACAGACCATTTTCTATCGATGAGTATAACTTGAGCTGCTGGAGCCTTTTATTAAATAATATGCACATGGCAGACTTACTGCTAAAAGCTTAGAGAAAATACCGCAGCAAACAGTAATTGATCATAACTCGCAGCAGACAGCTCATGGGCCTAATGTGGAGCTTCGGGCATCGTAATGCCTTAAAAGGCCATAACGGCCCAGGTCACCTGACCAGCCTGCTGAGTGTGGACCAATCAGACAACTGGCATTACGTCATGGAGGCCCGCCGTTAGTCTTGACCAACGCACTGCGGATAAAACAGAAGCTTTAAATATTTCATTGAGGATCTCGGGTTGCTGGACTCCTGGAGGTCAGAGACAGATAGCCTGGTCCTCTCCTCCCTCTCTCCTCCCCCCATCCTCCTTCTTCTCCATTTTGATGCAGGAAGAAGGGTGAGTGCAGAGGGCTGGGTTTCTGCAACAAAAAGAGTCCTCTATGAACAACAGAAATGTTGATATTTCTTATATGTTTTACACAGTGAAAAACAGCCTGGGGTCAAATTGACCGATGCGTACAAGTTGTGTTCAGGACATTGAAAACATATCATCATGTGAATTTGATGTTTTCCCAGTTGTCCCCAATAAATTAGGAAAAGTCATGAAATATGAAGCAAAAAACATGATGTCAATCATTATTTTTTAGAGACGTTAAACATTGAATGGGGTCAAATTGACCCCAAGGGTAATAGGAGGGTTAATAGAAGTGCATTACTAGTTTGACTGAAGTACGGCCACAGCATTGTGAGGACAGACATCCCTCTTGTTGGAGCACATGGAGATCACCTCACTGACATTCCTGATGAAGACCCTCTAGAGCTTGTCGCCTGGCACGGGGTGTACAGTACAGAGAAACGGGTGTGAAGACAGCAAGAGCACCAAGTATCTTATAATGTGCTGTCAAATAATGAAATACGTTTCACTACAGCCTCAAAAATGACACAATGTCAAGAAATGTGAAAAAAAAAAAACACAGCATTCATTCTATAACTGTTTTACATGTTCTTGGCATTCTGTCGTCCTGTTTCTGTGTGTACATAACAGAGATAAAGAATGAGGATGTTGCATGAGCTATAGGCAGACTTCATTTTAAATGTCCAACACAACAACATATGAGTATAATATCGAACCGGAGAGTCGTTTCACGTCCATGCGATGTCACAGAAATGAAGACAAATAGGAAGAGAGAGCAGATTGCCGCGTGACGGAGAACAATTTCAGAGGAGATGGGATTAAACAGCTTTATGTCACAGCATTTACTCCCCCCCTGCTGTGATTATACAGAGGAGAAGGGGGGGGGGGGGGGGGTCAGCCGAGGATGGAGGAGGATGCATGTGACAGCGCCCTCATCTGCCTCTCCTGTGAAACTGCACCCATCACTGCACGTGAAGGCTGCCCTCAGTGCAAGGTTAGTCTCACACGGTCCAATGTCCCCTTCAAAATAAAAGCCCAGTCAGAAGCTGAAATGCTTGGCAGATTTGGGCCAAATCACTGGAGTGTACAGGATGTGCAATGCTATATCAACCCAAACAGCCCTTTGAAGGGTTGACACACCGCTCACTCAATGCATGATGAGCTATACTACGGAAAGCCCCGGTTCAATATGTTGGCTTTGAAGGGACGTTCAAAAGCCTGGAGAGCTGTCGTCATTCACCACCCCGATTCAGACTGGACGGAACCTCGTGCTCAAGTTTCAGGGACCAGGCCAGAGACAGTGGCCGTATTGTACAGGCTGGGCGAGACGTGCAGGTGGCAGTGAGACAGTGTGGAGCCACACTGACACCTGGTGGAGCTGCTGCTGCTGCTGCTAGAGGCCAGATGCATGTGGAAGACCAAATGTAAACTGAACATTACATAATATAGATAAATAGTGTGGAGACTAACTGAATACAACTATTAAAATGTGTGATATGATAATGCTCTCCTGAAGGTTTCTTCCCTTTTGACAAATTTCCCCTTGGGGATTAATAAAGTATATATCTATCTATATCTATCTATCTTTTCCCCCCTAAAGGGTTATTTGGGAGTTTTTCCTGATCCGATGTGAGGTTTTGGGACAGGGATGTCTATGTGTTCAGATTGTAAAGCACTCAGAGACAAATTTGTAATTTGTGAAATTGGGCTATTCAAATAAACTGAATTGAATTGATATGTGCATTATGGCACAAATGTTAAGCAAAAATAGATTATAAAAAGGTTAAAATGGTTGAAAAGACTATGTGAAATTGAAATGTAATACACATTGATTGGATAACACAACAGGTGTGTTGGTCATCATTTTGGTCACTTTAAAGATGATTCATATTTCAGCAATCTGACAACTGGAATTCAGCTCACGAGGAGAAAGTAAAAGGAGATGAAGACGAACCCTGATCAGAGGACGAGGATCCACTAGTTCAAACTTGTATGAACACAACAACAAAAAAGGATGAAAAGGTTCACAGACGTTTCCATAAAAAGAGCAGCGACATGTTAAAATGAAGCTCTTTGAGAGCAACGTTGAGGAATAAAATGCAGGGCTATCACAATGTTGATTGAATGTGTTAGAAATCACGTGTATGTTCTCTTCTGTAAAGTCTTGAAGATGCAGTCCAACATACGTGAAACAGGAGAATTATCAGTCAAAGACCTTTTATACACATTTAATGTTTTATTACAAAAAAGAAGTGATAACAGTTTATTTTATACACAACTATGTATGAGGTTATAAGCCTATTAATAGAAAGCATTGGTCTTTTTGACAAGCATGCCCACTTCACAATGCAAAGAAGAAAAAACAAGAGGGAAAAGTGGTTCATCAAAATAAGACCGAGGATGAACACAAAAACTTAAACAAACAGAAACAACGTTTGACTTTTTAACCCTTAAGTATCGCACACTAATACGTAGATTCTGTAAAAAAACAACAACCATGCTGTGTGTGCCGGATAAGAACAGGACGAGCCATGGACGGAGGATTGGTGACAGGTCCGTCTATCTGCACACGTGTGGTCTGAGAGCAGACGACGAGGAGGGGAGGAAGCCGAAAGGAAATCAAAATAAAAGCACTATAAAACATGGTTCTCAATACTTTTTTCAAAAATAATTTTTTTAGTTCAAGTTGCAATGGGGAAACGTAGTCATTCGCTGGTTTGAGGACATTTTTCTTGAGTTCAATACAACCTGATTCACAAAAAAGGCAGTGATTATTTCTCTTGACATTGAATAAGTAAAAGAATGCGGGAGGCCGCTGAAAAGATCAAAGGGATGTCATGGTTACCAGAGCAACGCCAGGCCACAGTTGAGTATATCATCCGTTTAATGCCCAGCAGATGCAAATAATGCTAAAAACCAAACTTATAACTTTACCCAAACACAACAGCCTTGTTTTTGAAAAAGATTTAAAAAATGTCATTAGTTCCCTGTTGCACCATTGCCTCATAATGTGCTACTTTATTACAATTCTCAACTCGGATGCGCCATATTTTTGGCACTCGCATACAATACTGCCCAAATGTAAAAAGTAAAACAAGCATTCGATCTGAATTACTGAAAACAAAACAAACTCAAGGATCTCACCAGAGTTTATTTAGCCAACCCATAACCTTAAAGTGGTGCTTTATGACAAAGATTTTTAAAAAGGGATAAAAAGGTCTCTATATAATGAATAAATACATTTATAGGCAGCTTAGGGAGGAAACGCAAGCCGTTTGCAGGTTTGTTCTGTGTGAGTGGATCACAGACGCCACCACACACACTGTGAACACATGAAAACATTCACATAGCTTCATACTGCCTTGCACATGTGGAATATCACAAAGGTGAGCTCTGAAACAGTTACAATGGCCCAAACCTCCCCAACAGGAGAAAGCATTACCCAGATCCTTCCACAGACAAAATATTGGGATACATATTGGAAATTAAAAACAAATTCAGGGTTGTGTCTCGGGTCTAACAACCCCTCATCTGTGGGAATAAGTGTGCAAATTAATCACTATTTGCACAGGATCCCTTCATGGAAAGAGGAGAGTGAACGTAGGACGTGTAAAAACCATGTGACATTTGAACTTCCATGACCGTGTGGAAACCGTTTGGTTTGAGGTCGTTCTTAAACGGTCACCCTTCCTTTGGCGATGAGGCGCAGAAGAAGTGACAAAATTAAACGTCCATCGGGCAAAAAATAAGAAAACTAAATGTAGAGGGAATAAAATTTCTTTCATGGATTTACATCTTAACCCGCAACATTGAATCAACAAAAAATTGCTGAATGTCATACATTGGGCTCTTATTTTGAAATCTTCCAACTAGAGATCCTGGTGGGGAGAAATAAAGTCCATTTGATGCAGTCGGGGTGCAAACATCAGGTCGGACCTATGTGAAGGTCATGCATCGGAGCCGGACAGATACTCCACAAAGAGGGAGCTTCAATACATCTCTTCATTTTCAGTTCAACTAAAAAAAACACGTTAGCTGCTTTTCACTCGAATAAAAAACGGACTTTGGTGCTGGTTTTCTAAACTCACCCGAATAGATGATCATTACATTCTTTTTCGACCTGAAAAGTTGTTCTTGACCAATAACACTGTTAGAAATGTGTCACTCACCCTGTAACAAGACATGTATCCAATTCATTTGTTCTCCCAAGTCCTTGTGAAGCCTTTATTGATGGATCAGGATCTTCCTTTGGCCCTACACTTCTTGTCCTCCTTTATAAGGTGTGCTATGAGTCTATGACACCTTGTGTGTGTGATTGTGCGCCTCAGGAACACCGTCTTGACTACAAGACAATATTGTAGAGTAGCAAGCAAGACCAAAGCAGCTTTGTAGTGGAAGGACTATAAAGAAAAAAGGAAATTAGGGATCAGGTCAAACACACATATCTTTTATATATATTAAAAAGTGAACTTTGAGTAAAGAAATTCGATGTTCACGGGGAGAAAACACGGGCGTGTGAAAGCAATTGCGACATGGGGAGGGGTGTCTGTCAAACACACCAAAGGCTAGATATCCGTAAAAACCCTTGTTTAGGAGTAATAATAATAAAAAAATCAACTTGTTTAAATATGAATATTATAAGTCTGCTTTCTCATAGTTAGGAAATCAAATATAGTCTCTGTGGAGGCGGGATGGGGAGCCCTCCCATCACTACAACTCCATGTCCTGGGCTTCGTCTTCTGAGAAATCAGACATGGAGCTTTCAGACGAGGAGTCGCCCGCCCCCTCTTCCTGCTCCTTCAGAGCCTCCTCTGTTGCATATTTCTGGATGTATTCTGCGGAGAGAGACAAACAGAGAGAGATGGTCAGACAGGAAAAGATGGGGGCCTAAACTCCAAGAAAATACACTATGCACACTACCGTTCAAAAGTTTGGGGTCAGTCTTTATTTTTCAAAGAAAAGCACTGTTTTTTCAATAAAGATAACATTAATCAAAAATACACTCTATACATTGTTAATGTGGCAAATGACTATTCTAGGTGGAAACATCTGGTTTCTAATGAAATATCTGCATAGGTGTATAGATTTCATCATTTCATCAATCATCCCAGTAATGGTACATTGTTATTGTGTTTGCTAATTGCCTTAAGAGAATGTCTGATTAGAAAACCCTTGTGCAATTATTTTAGCACAGCTGAAAACAGTTATGCTGGTGATATAAGCTATACAACTGGCCTTCCTTTGAGCTTGAAGTTTGAAGAACAAAATTAATACTTCAAATATTAATCATTATTTCTAACCTTGACTATATTTTCTATTCAATTTTCAATTCATTTGATAAATAAAAGTGAGATCTCATGTTAGACACAAAATTGTCTGGATGACCCCAAACTTTTGAACAGTAGTGTATGTTGAGATACTATATATTTTGCGAGGTCAGTTTGAACCTTTGATTTTCTGCTTGTACTCCTCTGGCCGGTGAAGGTACATGGCAGCTGCGTCTCCGTTCAGGGGGTCGATGGGGTTCGGGTAAGACAGCAGCTGGGGCAGGAACGACTCAAAGATGTTGGTTAAATCTGAGGAAGAAGGAAACGGATTACCACTTCACCAACAGGAGGGGAGAAGTGATCAGAAAATGAGCTGGTGATATAATGCCCGTTCCTGTCCGGCTTCTCTCAGATCTCCCAGCCGGGCGCCGGCTCACAGAGGAGCCACGCTCGTCCCTTTCACTAGCTCTCCACGAGCGGAGGTGGAGGAAAGAAGCTGCAGCGCTGCGCCGGTCAGCAGGGTGTCACTGTTGTGCACGCTCAAGATGGGGAAACAAACACTTTCCTACAGTCTGCTGTACGGTATCATCACGTTCACGTGATGTAATCAGTTGCTTGTGTTCCCTCTTGCGTTGAAAGGAATCATGACAGACATCGCTTGGTCTATTCTGTCCATCTTGGTCCGAAGGTAAAATAACTCAAATGGGATTCTTGAATCGATGGTTTGGTTTTATTTTAGAGAAGAAGAACAAAAAAAGAGGTTACGCCGCCCTCACTTGATATTTATATATATTTTCAATACATGAGTGTAAATATGATTTGAGAGATGTTTGTAAGTTCACGGTACAAAAGGCTAAAAAAGGGATTAAAAGAAGATGTATTTCTGTTGTAGGAGTCCAATTATGGAATAATGTTGAAATGGATGGAAGAATGGTGAACTCCTTTTTGGTTTTCAAGGGAATTATTTATAAAAAAATTCTTGAGTTATAAATGTAATTAAAAACGTATTAATATGGAAGATGTATGTGGTAGTATATATAAATATATTTTGTTTTTTATTTTGTTTATTGTTGTTTTATTTTCTTCTTTATTTTATATTATTTTCTGATTTATTTTGATTTCAATTTAGGATAGGAATTTATAAGCATTTTTCGCTTCTACCTATACCTTTTCAGTCTCTTTTGTATATTATATAGGATAATATTGTATTGTATATGATTTGATTGACTGAATAAAATTCACAATACAATACAATATTTATTCACTTTTTTTTTTTTTTAATGAGTATATTCTTAATTAAGTTGCTGCCTTGGAGTCATATCCAAAATACCGGTGAAAACAACTGGGGAGGCATGACTGTAATGCCATTGACATTGTTTAACATCTATCTGAGCCCTGTGGAGGGGCTGTGAAGAGAAATGAATGTGTGAATAAGAAAAAGGAGTAGCACAGAGAGCCGGTGTGCCAAAGCGCGAGTACAGTCATGTGACCAAGTCCCCCATCCCGTCCGGAGGTGAATATCTTCTGACCTCCCCTCAGTAAGTAGATGAGGCCCAACTGTGCACCGCTGCCCGATGTGGCCACACTTTCTCCAGTCACACAGTGGGGAAACTTAACATGGGCCACTCACCATAAAGGGCGGTCCATGTCTGGTTGATGACATCTAAGCACACTGTCCCTGACCTGGGAAGCACAGAAGACACCAGAGTGAGAGGGGTACGGCCGAAAGGAGGGAGCGTCCCCAGTATGTCTGTCAAGTCCAGCTCCTGTTCACTGTTTCCAAAGGACGCGAAGACAACTCAAATTACTGACTCAATCTGTTTTATTTTGTTCGTTGATTGGTCTGCCAGTGAATTAGGTTGTAACCTTTAAGACAGAACATAAATCACATTTTAAATTAAACATTTTATACTTTTAATTTTTACCAAACTCAAAATGAAATATTCTTTTAACACAAAATCGGCATTTTTAAACACCATGAAATTAAACAAATCATTTCACCATTGCCGTCTTTGGGTTGAACCGTGGAGTGACCTGAAGCGTCCTCTCCCTGCTGCTTGTTTTTACAAATGCATCAGAGAATCCCCACAGGTGCTCCTAATAAGCGACACTGATTGCTGCTGCTGCTGCACTCTGGGAAATGTAGTCTCACACAACTAGGCCCTCAGATTCAGCTCAACGATGTCAACGGTTCATCGAGGCTCCTTCTTTTGCGGCCTTCTTCTGCCTCGACGTGGAGCGCGGGGGGCGAGGTCTTCCTCGGCGCCCTAAATACTCGCGTGGCGGTCGATCGCTTAAAGGAGAGCTTCAGGAGATCGTTGTCAAGTTGTGAAATATCACGACCAGGTCAGACATAACAGAGAGTTGCAATGGAATAAGTATCAGTCATGACCTTCAGTAGACCAATGACAAGGCAGGGTTTGAATAATTGACGCGTGACTCTCCTTTCAGCTCGAGGAGTTATATCTCTGTGTCGTCTGCCTGCCGTTTGTCGTGTGTTTAATTGAAATACCACTTGGACTGTAAACACGAGCAAGGTTCGTACACATGTTGCCCAGTGGATTTCCAGGACTTTAAACCAAATTTCCATGACCAAACTGAAATCTCGGTGTGTACATGAAAACTTTTTGAAAATGTAGAATTCAAACAATGAGAATTACAAAGCATACAATATACCTTAAATGAAACAAGTGAATGAGAGACAATATTTTGATTAAAAGAATAAACATTACTATACATGTTTATTCTGAGAAACACTTATATAAATGTTTATTCTTTTAACCCTCCTGTTACCTTAGGGTCAATTTGACCCCATTCAATGTTTAAACCCTCCTGTTAGCTTTATATTTACTGACATATTTTACCCTCGGGGTCAATTTGACACCAGCAATTAAAACCTCCAGTAAATTATTAGAATTAATATTGTTTTCCAAGTTTAAGTGTGAGGTACTTTATGTTTGTTTGTTGACTACCTAAATAGCCCTTTAAATATATTAAAAAGTTGATATTTCTGATATGTTTGACACAGTGAAAAACAGCCTGGGGTCAAATTGACCCCAAAGAACACAGACGTTAAACATTGAATGGGGTCAAATTGACCCTAAGGTAACAGGAGGGTTAATCAAACTATTATCCTTTATGTGCAAATCCATCTGTTTGGACTTGGCGTACGCCGGCTTATAATTAGAGAGTCTTCCTTTCAAAAACATATGAATTATTTTAAACTCGATGAAAATGAACATGTGAATATAACAAATGTCCATGACTTTTCCAAAACTTTTGTGATTTAAGTATTTTCCATGACTTTTCCAGGCCTGGAAATTACCATTTAAAAATTCCATGACTTTTCCAGGTTTTCCATGACCGTACGAACCCTGACGGTGAACGAGGAACTCACCCCCGTTCTAAACTGGTATTTATTTACACTTTGCCGGCTGCTTCCTGGTGATGAATGCAACGCTTTGTGATGAGCCTCAACGCGCCGCTATCTTTGACCTGCGGGGGACTACACTGTCCGATGAGGGCCACAGGGCGTGTCCTTCGGAGCATCTGGCCTCTAAAGCACTGGATGACTGAGCCAACAGAAACAAAGAACTCGGCCCCGCTCAATATTTGTGGGATTTACCGACGTTTGCAGAGTCGGCCAAAACTAGGAACTCACATAAAAGTTGAAAGTATCCTTCGCAACATAAGCCAACTCTCGTTACGCCACTTCAAGGGTTAGAACACAACGCATGAAAAGGCATCAACGGAAATATTACAGGATAAAAAAAGAAGAAACCAGTCAAAAACATTGACACTTTAACTGCGTGACTGAAATCAACTTACGCTTCGTCAATGTTGGGATGAAAAATCTTGTTCATGAATCCTGAAAAAGGCAAAAGTAGAGACGATGAAAGTTTTAAAAGAACGTGAGGTGGAAAGAACGCCCCCCCCCCCCCCCGGCCCCCCAAAAAAGATTGTGTCTTCATACGACAGTTTGGAGCCCCCACCTATTGATGGCGATTTGAAAGGATATTTGTCCGGCAGATCGACTCGCACCTTCCACACGCCTCCTTCGTACGGTGCTGCGCATGAGGAAAGAAAACAATCATGAGAACACCGTTGAGGGCCGAGGAGGAACTTTCATTCCGTTGAACGTCACATCTCATTACCGTCGCATTGAAAATGCGGAAAGGCAATGTTTTGATCGCCGTGTATTTATTTATTTATTTGTATGCGTGTTATTCGCATAACTCAAAAAGTATTTAACCGAATCGCATGAAATTTGGTGGGATGATTGGTTATTATCCGGGGACCATTTGATTCGATTTTGGGATCGATCGGGTCAAAGGTCAAGGTCATGAAAAGGTCAACATCTTCTTTTTACCATAGCGCGGACAATTTGTATCCAATTGGCATGCAACTAATGCCAAAATGTTCATAATTCAATGCCCAATCTTGTGATATGCGAAGGTATGCGCTCTACCGAGTCTTATTCGTGCTTTTTAAAAATCCTATATCTTCGGTCCGAGAAGAGGCATCGATGGGAGAGCAGTAAAGATCCCAAGTGGCGGATTGCACAAATAAACGTTCCATAATTGGTTAAATATTTCTTGGAATCCTACGGCCACTTTCAGGAGCACGTGAACGAGCCTGAATGAGGATTCGGCAACAAATCTGGACACAAAAAACAAAAGTAATGTGGTAAGTAGAAAAGAGAAACACTTACTTCCTTGTGGTCCGAAAAACTTCACTACAAATTCATTGAGTCCACTGAGGATGGTGACTTCATGCTTGCTCTCGATGCTGTGAAGCCGTTAAGGACAACATTCTCACATGGCATGCATCAACATAATACACAAGCACAACAATGTTTGAATAATACTCAAGAGCACAAACAATGTGGCTTCTGAAATAGTCCTTCAGCTGCTTCAGTTGTTAACTCTGACCTTCTTCCTCTCTCCGAGCCAACGTCATCCTTTCATACCACACAGTTATGGAAAGAGCCACGATAGCTTGAGACAGATGATGAAAACAAATCAATGCAGGAACGTTAGACTAGGATTCTGATTTCACTCTCAGTCCCGGAGCCTCAACCTTCGATGGCAAATCGATAGCCTCGCGCCGATTTGTCATTCTGCACGTTCATTTAATATCTCAAGACTGAATGTGCAGTATGCGGGTCAGCGATTCCCAAAACCAAACAATCATGCACGCTCACATCGGCCAGCAGATCATATTCATGCTTCAGAGCCGTGCTGGCCTTCCTCCACCTGTCACTAATAGACATCAAGTCCTCACTGAGAGGGACAGAAGTCCACCCCCTTTGACCCTTTGAAGTCGACGCCCGCAGCACCGCGTTTTTCACTGTTTCCGTTTTTTACAATTTTTATTTTTTATTTTACCTTATTTCTCAGTCCCATTCTTATCATTTTGGCGAATGGTGTGACGGACCACATCATTTCTACTCAAAAAACGATAAAACTAAATTTGGTTTTGGATATTTGTTTACATGTATCTAGCATTGTATTCAGATATTTCACTGCTTTAGTGAACTTGGACCTTTGGTAAACAAATTTCAAACAGCAAAACAGTTCGTCCACATGAGTAAAGGTGTGTTTTCACAAGAGATGTGAAGAATTTATGAAAAATCAAACTTCAATTTTCAGCTTTAGGGCCATATTTTCTCTTTCCACTTGTGCCTGAGGACAATTGGGCCTCATTATATAGAGAGCTGAGAATATTCTGGAATGTTTGATGTATAACACGTGGGTATGTGTCATATGCAAAAGCCTTTAAAAGGTGAATTAACATTTTTTTGTCCTCGTATTGTCTTTTATATATTGTTGTTGTATTCATTGCTTTATGGACTCATGAATCTGAAATAAAATTTATATATAACTACCGACACCAAGAGGACAACCATCGCTAAAACAACAATCAGCCAGAAGCAATGACTCCATGCATGACGTTTGCATTCTGCAGTTCACCAACTTCTGCCCTTCACACGAGGACACACACACACACACATTCACTCACCACTGGCCTGTGAGTGAATGTGTGTGTGAGAGGGGGTGAGCAGTGCCGAGGAGGGGGATGGTATGGACCGATGGTCATGTTATAGAGGACAGCAGCGAGGCAGGGTGGGGGATAAGCTATTAATGGGGTTGAATCAACAGCGATTACGCTGCCGGCTAATTGACTTTAGCCATACCGACCGGTCAACCTGTTCAACATCACAGTCGAGGCGACCGAATTCACGAGCGGGCAGAAATGCAAAAGGTCGGAGTCTCGGTGATCTGTAAATATCGGTGCGACCGTGTGAGCAAAGAGGAGGAGGTCGGGAAAGAGAGAAAAGCACCGGCTGACTTCTTGCGTGATGTGACACCCGCATGATAATGATGTGATCACAAGTTACACACACACACACACACAAAACACTCGAGTTCAGTCAAGAGTCGCAAAAACCACACACACACACACACACACACCATCACAAGAAGGAACGCTCCTCTAATCTGGGCCAATCCCCAAAACTATGTGTTCGCGGTGACAGCCGTCGTGATACAGCGGTCCAATCCGCCGGCCTTTTGTTTAACACGGGGAGAACGAAACCGGGAGGCGCTTATTCCTCCCAAGGAATATCTACAAGTCAGAGTCGGCCTCTTTTTCACAACAGAGGGGCGTGTCTGATAGAGTCGGTACATTCTCAACAGTTTCAGAGAGTGGAAGATGAATTGAGAGTAAAAGCTACCGAGCCAGTCGAGCGGAGAGGAAAAGAGATGCGGTCGCTCGCAGAACTGGATGGGCAGGACATTCCGTCTATATATACACACACACACACACACACACACACACACACACACACACACACACACCAATTAACTATGCATTATCTTTTTGTTTGGAGTTTTCTAAACAGAGATGACACATTGTAGAAACAGAAGCTGGACGGTGGGGTTCAAATAGTGAAGACGGTGAAGTCAATAAGTTACATGAACACTGTAATCAAATAAATTGGCAATAACCCGATTCAACCTACAGCTTGAATATTAAAATAGTAGATCTGCTAAAACATCACATATCGCTTGGTTTGGAAAAATCTGATCGAAAGTATCTTTTAATATTTAAATAACACAATCGGGGGTAAAAAAGGACAAACCACTGCCGGTGGTTTCTGATTTATCCACATAGAATATCCTCTTAACCCTCTGGATTCTGGGCTCATTTTCTCGATTTTACAAAAAAAATGTAAATTCACCTTTTAAAGGCTTTTGCATATGACACATACCCATGTGTTATACATCAAACATTCCATAATATTCCCAGCTCTCTATATAATGAGGCCCAGTTGTCCTCAGGCACAAGTGGAAAGAGAAAATATGGCACCTAAAGCTGAAAATTGAAGTTCGATTTTTCATCAATTCTTTACATCTCTTGTGAAAACACACCTTTACTCATGTGGACGAACTGTTTTGCTGTTTGAAATTGGTTTACCAAAGGTTCAAGTTCACAAAAGCAGTGAAATATCTGAATACAATGCTAGATACATGTAAACAAATGTCTAAAACCAAATTTTGTTTTCTTGTTTTTTGAGTAGAAATGATAAGAATGGGACTGAGAAATAAGGTAAAATAAAAAAGAAATTTAAAAAAACGGAAACAGTGAAAAACGCGGTGCTGCGGGCGTCGACTTCAAAGGGTTAATATGATGTGCCTTACTCCATATAGTAATGCACATTTAACACATTCATTGTCAATATCCTTTTACACCCCCTTGTAATCTGAGACAGAGAGTCCAATCAATCCAGTCTGAGAACCGTGAACAGTACCAGCAACACGGTCTCCTGTGTTAACAGTTTCATATATTTAAACACCACTTTAAAACACTGCAATGTGAGAAAAAGGGAATAAAAGACGTTCAGGCCACCAATTCAAACTCCATACAGCACGTTTAGAGGCTTAAGTGTAGAAATATGCAGTAAATAGCATTGACGGTCGTGGTCTAGACATGTCTTGTTTTCCTTTTTGTCCATTTGGGCCTCTCTGACCCTAGATTAAAATATCCCATCCTGACCACACTCCTTCCAAGTATGGAAAACAAAACATGATGGGGAATCATAAACACCGCCGTGTCAAACAAGGTGGGGTCGACCACACGTGAACATTTCCCTCTTTGGACGCAGAGACGTTGTGGATCTGTTGAAAAGGGAGGCGCTGGCTGGTTTCAGAGCAGTTCTGTCACTCAGATTTCTTTTTAAGAGCGAAAAGGGAAGGAAAAAGCCTGCACTGTCCTTTCGCAGATAAAAAATACATTTAGGTAAATCCAGTATTAACTCCTCAAAGAAATAACAAGCCATTTCTTCAACTCTTCTACATCTGTATGGCATGTAAACTGACTCCACGGGTCAGATTAGTCTGAGAAAGCAATACTCGGACCGCCTGCTGACGCCTCCCGCTTCAAGTAATCCTCTTGGAGGAAAGGTACGGAGCATGACTGCCCTGTCTGCCTCTGATAACTGTAAATGGGGATACGGTAAATTTGGTCGTGGTCAGGTTTATGGAATCATTAAGAACTGTGTTAGTAATATGAAATAGAGCAGGCTATCTCACTGTGACACAGTACGTGTTTCAATTCTGACGGAGCGCTCGGTGCCAGCGTGTGCGGTCGGTGAAAAGAAAACCTTGCAGCTTGTTTTACATATCAATGGGCACATGGCCCCAAAGGCCGGACTCACTGAGATCCACATGGAAATGCCTGGAAGCTTTTAAGTGCTGCACTCTCTGGATGCTGGACGGGAAGTTAATTTATCTCTCTGAATATTTCGGTTTCAATGATGAATTTTGAAAGTAAAACAGAAATGTGGAAAGACGGGCATACGATCCACCCCCGTGGCTCAAACACCTTGTGAGGAACATTTGCAAAGAATATTATAGGAACGGTTTTGAAAATGCACATAAATAAATAAAAAATGTGCGGAGGAAACGACAGAAAGAAACATCTTTAGAAATCTACTTCCAAAATAAATAAATAGAAGGAATCAAACAAAAATAGTTAACCCGAAATATAATTATTGTGCGACGCTGATTTGGTTCTCATTGAACACGGGCCTGAGAACACTACGCTATGCCACAGTGCTGCACACGTTCTTTGTCTTCGCTGGTGGGAGGTGAGCCCACCCACTGCAATCAAACGTGAATCCCTCAGCTGCGCCTCCTCTCAGCCCTCAACCAACAGTCCGTGTGCAGCAATAGCAGAGTCTGAGCTGCGTGCATACGCACAAACAAAATTATCATGAATGATCACAAAACCGAGCCGGGGCGGGAGAAACGATGCCCTGAATCGGGGGCGACCTTCTAATGAGCGAGTCTACGAACGGGCAAGATGTGCCGTCTGTTGTAAAGACCCCCCCCACCCCACCACCACCACCTCTCCGAATGTCAACACCGACATGGCGAGGAAACCGCGAACAAACCAGAATTACAGTAAACTGAGCGACAGACACCGCAGCTCATTTTATCAACTCGACACAGAGCACACACACACACACACAGTTGGTGTGGAGTGTGTGGAGTGTAGGTTGCATTTATTTTATTTTTTTATAAGGCTCTGCATCTTCATACATTTGAAACAAAACTAAAAAAAGAGATGCTTTAAAGTCAACATCTCATGTGCCTCGGTGTCACCGGCCCATTCGCCGGATGACCAAATGCAGCTCGTTAGATATTCCACATTGAAGCAGCAGCGGATGTGAGCAACGGAGGCGGGCTGAGCTTCCCCGGGGGAAGAAAAACAAACAGAAATCATGTGAAACAAAGAGAGGAACTTCAGTCCATCTGTTTTTCGAAGGGAACTCAGCCGTGCGTGCAGGAAGCTCGACTGTTAGCACCGTGGGATTCACGTCTCCTTCTGTCAGGGAGGCCGAGCTGGACCCCCGAAACAGGACCGTCAATCAAGGCGAGGCCCAGAAGGGGCCTGATCCACCGTCTACTAGATGACCTTACGATCACGAGAAGAAATACATAAAAAGGATGAAGAGCAGGAACTTGGTTCGGGCTGAATGAGGGAGCATATTTATAAACATAGCAACGGCGAATGTGCACTCACAAAAAGAGTCACACAGAAAAAGGATATGTTGGTACAAAGAAGCAGCATTTTTAAAGATAAATAAAACAACGAGATTAAAAAAACAGCCCTAAAGCACCCCACATACAAGTCTAAAGACAAAAGCAAATCATTTGAATTGAGGTATTATATGATCAGCTTTCCGAGGACTTGAAGACACCATAATTATCTCAGTTCAGCCCCGCTAATTTCATACCATCACTGGTTGTCTTCGTCAGTGTTTTGAGCATCTTACTACAGAATAAATATGAACCTGTTGCGACAACAAACACGGAGGACAAAGTGATAATTGGGCCGTCGGGTGCACCGTGTGGCCAACGCCTACTGAAGAAAGGAAAAAGTGACTTAACCCTCCTGTTACCTTTTACATTTACTCACATATTTTACCCTCGGGGTCAATTTGACCCCTGCAATTAAAACCTCCAGAAAATTATTAGAATTAATATCGTTTCCCAAGTTTAAGTGTGAGTTACTTTATGTTTGTTTGTTGACGACCTAAATAGCCCTTTAAATATATAAAAAAGATGATATTTCTTATATGTTTGACACAGTGTAAAACAGCCTGGGGTCAAATTGACCCCAAAGAACACCGACATTAAACATTGAATTGGGTCAAATTGACCCTAAAGGTGACAGGAGGGTGAAGAGAAGTCCCATCAGCAGAAATACTGGAGAGTCCAATCCCAACAACATACCATTTGACTGTGTAGAAAATGTATTTTTGTTGGTCGTTTGGTCCTTTGGCTTTTCTGTAACCCTCTAAGCTTCTTTGTGTCTCCTGCTTTAGTTATTTATATTCCACCATAATAACAAGCAGTGTTTATGCAACTTCACCGCCAGTTCCTGAGCTTCCCCCATGAGCCCATTGGAATGAGTCGACATCGGTTCAGGAACAGGCAGAGCACCGCCGGCTCGTCGCCACAGTAAACTGCGTCTCGTTGGTTCAGCCCCACAATAATAGCGCCGGGTGCAGATTAGCTGCCTGTGTGACACGGCAGCGGGAGGTGTGTGTCACATGGGGCTTTTGTAAACGTGAAACACAAAAGACTCCGCTGCAGACGCTGTCCGCATGTCACGTTTCAAGTGCACAAAAGGGGCCGAAACACCAAGCGGAGTGCAGATAAAGCTCAGAATTGGTATTCCACTCGGGGAGGATGAAGGGATGTGGAGGGGAGGGCTTTAAAATAAAATATAAGAGCGTGCAGGTGAACACTGACCCACGAAGACTACTTTACTCCGAGAATAAATCAAGATTACTGAAGGCCAATTGCTGCGAGGATTTCGGAATCGAGCGAAAATCTGAAACTCTCCTCCTTGGTGTTCTGGATCTACATCTTCGAGCTTTTTTACCGCACACATCCCACTTCATAGCACACAACTTGTGCAGTGTGTTTGTTTACCTGAAGCCATGTGAAAGAAAGTATGGAAGGTTTCACATATAGCATGCAGTCATTATTTTGAAACCAAAATGAACTAAAAATGCATTTTCTAAATATCTGTTTATCAAATAGGAGACTTAAATAAATAAATAAATAAAGCAAACATGATAATGGCTTGAGGGGGATGATTATGAAAATACACAACCTCTTCGGGTCTTTCTGGACTAAATACAAACTGCCGTACGGATCATTATACACAATTCCTTTTCCGTCCCATTCGCCGCATTAAAATCTAATTGCCAGACGGCACAAGAGCTTGTGTTAGCATTCAAAATAGGCTCAGTTCATTGTACTCTGCCTGTGCTTTAAATTCCAGCAGTTTACAGCTTGAAAGCGTTTGAAAAGCGAGTGGAACGATGAATACGTGCAAGTAATAGCACGACTACCTATTATGTGCAGTCGACCCCGCAAAGCAAGCTGAACCTAAAGCCCGTGTAAATGACACACTCTCAGACTCTAGTTCCAAAATTAAAGCAACGTGTACCTGTGGCCAAAAGTTATGCAGGAGAAGAACTCAGATTTAAGGTTTCATGACTCCAGTTGGGCAAGAGCTTGACGATAAACAAGCCGTCTCTTGCCACTCGGGATTACCGCAACGAAGAGGTGGGAACGAGTTGGGGACACACAGGAAAAAATACTATGTCATGTCAGTGTAAACCAACACTTAATGTCTCCTCTGTGGGTGTATTTCATTCGATGTTAAGAGTCCAGTTTTCTTGCATCCAAACAAGTGTGCATTCGGTGATGAAAGCAGGCTGCCATCCATCACCATGGCTCAGGACAAAGCTCAAAACCCAGTGGTACGACACGCTGAGGTCATTCTGACATTCATTTTCATGAATCCCCTAATGGTCTATGGTCTAGATTATCAGCTCTCTGGTGGTGAGGGCTCTCAGTGTCATCACGTAAGAAAGAAGCCACTCCTTCCTAACAGGCAGTGTGAGTTTCTGGTTTTGGTTACATTAGGGGGGGGGGGGGGGAGCACAGAGAGTTGTTTCCCATACCAGTAACCTGGATTACTCCCGATTTCAACCAAACAAGACCAGTCAGCAGAGGACCTATATTCTTTAGACCTACACTACCGTTCAAAAGTTTGGGGTCACCCAGACAATTTCGTGTCTTCCATGAAAAATCACACTTTTATTCATCAAATGAATATAAAATATAGTCAAGACATTGACAAGGTTAGAAATAATGATTAATATTTGAAGTATTAATTTTGTTCTACAAACTTCAAGCTCAAAGGAAGGCCAGTTGTATAGCTTATATCACCAGCATAACTGTTTTCAGCTGTGCTAGCATAATTGCACAAGGGTTTTCTAATCAGACATTAGTCTTCTAAGGCGATTAGCAAACACAATGTACCATTAGAACACTGGAGTGATAGTTGATGGAAATGGGCCTCTATACACCTATGGAGATATTTCATTAGAAACCAGACACTTCCACCTAGAATAGTCATTTACCACATTAACAATGTATAGAGTGTATTTTTGATTAATTCAATGTTATCTTTATTGAAAAAACAGTGCTTTTCTTTGAAAAATAAAGACATTTCTAAGTAACCCCAAACTTGTGAACGGTCGTGTACTTTTAAACACACGTGGTTGTCACCCTCAACACTTGCGGACGACTGCTCGCTCGTGGTGTCGTCCAAACAAACACACGTCATCGTGTGGAAATAAGCAAGTGGCGGCGAGCAAACCTGCTCTCGCCTGACAATCAAGTCGCTCGAGAAGGAGGGGCGTGGACTACTCCTCCAGGGCTGCTTATCTGTGTGTGCCGCAATCCTTAAAAGCTCTGGGGCTGTCTGGTTATAAGACTTTGTCATGGCTGCCATCGCCTACACATTAGAGGAGAGGGGATGGGGGAGCGTCAACTTGCTCGAACACGTATCGATGCGAGCTAGCAAACGGGATAAAAATGCCTCAGGTAACAGGAGAAATATAAAAAGAAATAGCTTCGACGTCCTGGTGCATGTGTATTCACATATAGGCCACTGATACTCACATTTTCTGTCTATATACAATCTGAAAAAGGACCAAACAATCAATGTTTTAAACCTTTCCCTTTTCAACTATAATGTTGACCCTGTTGGGACAAGTTAACCTTGTTTTTGGTTGGTTATGAACCAGTCCAGTTCTAGCCCCATATTTGACAAAGCTGCACAGCCATCCCATCAGCTGTTCCAAGTCCCTCCCTCTCGTGGTTTCCGGATAGTAACAGGCCACCCAATCATTAAGCTGGTTTCCACTGTGCCGGGACAAAAACAAAAAACTACTTGTTCATGATGATCTTCTTGGAGATGTTGTGGACTGGAAATGAATAAGTACACCTCCATATAGAGCTCCCTCCCCTGAGTGGAGTTGAACAATGAAACATCAGCAGGACCACATTGAACATGTGTGTCAACGACTTGGGGAAAGACAGCACACTTAAAAGCTGAAGCATTTCCACAATGAACATGACTGCGGGCCGATGCCACTCAACACAACAGCTGCCACGTTCATTCCGACACAAGCAAACCACTGCAACCACTCCACAATGACCCAAGTGAGCCCTCCATGTGCCTCCAGACACCGGAGTGCAGTGAGACGCTCGGATCAGGTGGCCATTTTGATGTTGGAATTAACCAGCGTTCCAAGGTACAGGAAGAGAAAGTGGCAGATGCAATAACACAATTATTAACCCGGAGGAGAGTGACATGGCGGGGATTATAAAACCCACAATGCTGCAACAACGCCAACGTTTTTTTCCCTTCTTTTCTGAGAGCAGAACAAAAGACAGCAGTATTTTGCAGTTGACGTTATAGCCTCACGTTATGTAAACAAGCTCTTGTGTCAACGTGTAAAAAAGGGTCAGTTTGACTTCACGCCCCTGACAACAACTGGCTGGACAAAGAACCCACATTTCCATTTGGTTTCTTTTTTTTTATAGTCAGGTATGAAAAAAAAACTGGGGGAAATTAGTATTATCAGCGTTGTTTTTCTAACTAAACATCAAACGAAAATGTTACAAATACACAGAATTGGGAAATGCGAAAGACAATCTGAGTAGCTAACACAGCTGTCCCGATAAGCGACTGCAGGTTCGCGGTACAGAAATAACTAACTGACACTTGTCTTTGCTAGCGAAATGTTGTTTACACAAAACCACCAGTGGTTCACAATGAAAGCTCTCTGCTTTGGGCTGCAAACCAAAACAGGCAGCGTCAACAAACAGGGTTTTGCTCATATAATATTCCACTCATGCATCAGGACAACATTAGCTGACAAGACAGCGCACGAGCGACTGTTGTTTATGTTCTCAGAAAGGATACAGTTTCACCACGTCGGTATCCATTCGCCTTTTACCCGGACTTGGAGACGACATGATCCCTATTTCCACAGCAGAGCACCAGCAAGTGAACTGGAATCTAGCCCCCGAAACGCTAGATAATCTAGCAAACGCTATCCGAAAGTTAACATTTGTTTTCGGAAATGTTCACACCAAAAAAAACGTCTTCACGGTTCAATCTCTGTCCCGATGAGTCGCTGTGAGACCTGCGCTGCTCACTGCCTCTGTGCGTTCTGACCGTGGTCCTGACAAGTAGGGATCCCTCCGCGGACTACGTCATCTATCTGCGACCAGACGTCACTATAAATGTCGATATTTGTAGTTTTATTGAGAACACCGTTGGTCCTGCTGTCTTTGCTCCTCAGTGGTGGAACGAGCTCCCCACTGATCCCCATTTTTCCCCCGACTATATCTGGATTAAAACACATATTAGCACTTCAGTGGCACTTAAATAGCTCTTATTATGGTACTTTTGTAGTTTTACTATGTTGAGGAAATGTTACTTTCTGTATTCTTGTTTTTCTTAGTTCGTACTCTACAGGGCTCTCAAGTTTTGAAGACGCAGAACGACATTTTCGCGCGCAATTCCAGGATGCTTTATTTTCATTGGTTGCTGGATTAAATCTTACCCAGATACGGGGTTTTTTCTGATTGGCTATTGTGTAGCCCATTTCTTTTTTTTGATTGGCTGATAAGTGGCTCCTCACAGCAGAACTCCAGGGGAGCGCTTGATTCCTCCACGGTGAGGGCAGCGCGGCCAGCTCATGTTTGCGCGCTGCGGCACATTAAAACATTAAATAGCCGAGTTTTTTTCAGCGTGAGAAATACGATGTGTGGCGGGAGTGCGTGACTTAAGACCGAAATGCGTGAGTGTCACGCATTGAGCGTGACACTCAGGCATTTCGGTGAGAGCCCTGACTCTAGGTTGAATGCACTTATTGTAAGTCGCTTTGGATAAAAGCGTCTGCTAAATGACGCAATAATGTCCTGTATCCTACATGTAATTGTACACTGCCATTTGACGCCAGTTGTGTTGTTTATGTCGAAATGATATAGAAGTCTCAAGATATAGAGGAAGCTTTAATGTTTAGACACTGTTCAGGGTTTTGCAATGCATAAGTTTGCCTTCATTGCCGTGCCAAGTGCTGACTCTTGCATGTCCTCCATGTTCTCAATCACACTCAGGTGATGGATACCAGCATATAACTGAAATCGTCCTTCAGTGAATGCTGAGAGATAAAAATACAGTTATACATTTAATAAATGAGCTAATCCCAAATCACCTGCAAAAACAGGTAGGCCTACTGAAATAGTTGCAAGAGCCATTTATTACTGTACTGTGTATATATGTTCCTTTTATTCACCAAAGTATTGTATTCAATTCTAATTAATCCTTTCTTAAATGTGAGTGGACCAAAAATCCAAGTGAAACCAATTTTTAGAAGAGCATTTTATTGAACTCTTTTTGGAAACTCCATGAAGATAAAAGCACATGCAAGATAGAAAGGACTGTATTAAGAGGCAACACGAAAGTACAGGAGTTTGTAGTCCAATTTAAAACAGGTTTGAACTGTATGGCACATGGTACTACTTGCAGGACTGACATTAGTGAACAATAAAGATGTCGTATCGTAAAAGAAAATAAACATCTCACTACTTGAAAATGGATTGTTCTTTTCAAAAGAGAACTCATATCCACGCACAATAGTACACTAAATTGATTCCTCAGTTTTGTATGCTCATGTGAGGTTAAACATTGACCACTCTCTCAATTGACTCAACATGAATTGAAGGTAAACATTGCCTTTCCAGTGTCAAGCCATTCGGCCCTTTCTCACGTTAAGGGATTTCTTTCCTCTACAGAAATCCAGACTATCAGGATGTCACAGCGTCCTGCAGAAGCAGACTTCATGTGAGGCTAAGATAAGTAAATGCCCTTTGTGTGGTCAATTTATACGTTGAGATATTACCCATTACTAGATGTCTTCTGATGCATACACATGACACAAGACCAACAGGCCCCAATATATGCAATTCAAAAATGCATCTTTCACATAGTTCACTGTTCACAGAGAAGTTGCTCATTTATTTTCTGAAAGACAATCAACTTTCTTTTCCTCCAGAGACACTGTAAACACAACTGTGACAGATGGCATACATTGTTATGCTTTGACATCCCTGTCATTGGGACTCCCGACTGCGCGACAAAAAAAGAGGGCAGGTCAGTTTATCAATTCAGCGTTGTGATGCCGTTTGGATGGAGACAGTCTACTGAGATGGAGTGGACGATACCTGCCACTGACGGAATATAGCAAACACCCTTTTGGACTTGTCACGAGGGCCCTGGGAGGAAAGAGAGTGTACAGAAACGCCAGATATTATTTAAATTAAAGCTACATCGAAAAGAATTAGCATGAGGTCTAAGCATGTGTTGCTATGCATCATATTCCAGAGGGTGTGATGATGTCATTTTATGGAGAGGTTCCACATTTTTGACTTGCCTGTGCGGAACTAGCTTCAGCTGTATCGGAGTTCTTCTTCATGGGCATGAGGAGGTCGAGAGCAGCCTTCCAGCCCTGCTGATGAAGCGCTGAGTCTTCATTTAAACAGGGGATCGCCCCTGGATCCACGTTCTCCTTCCCCACGGAGATCCACGGACACCAGTCTCTGTGCTGAGCGAGGGGGTCAAATGTATTCTTGTGCACAAGCCCATCCTGGAAAAGTAGGAAGTAGCATGTAAAAAAACGATTCACAACAAGTAATGCATAACAATCTTTCTAATTAGAAATATTGGTCATACTACCTCTTCTTGAATTAGGTAGTGTATAAAATACTGGATAAAGTGAGAAGTCATGTTTCTCTCAATATGCTTAGGTAAACCATGTTTAGATACAGATATAATATGTGTGATCGCATTGTGCCTTTAAGAGCTTATTTTTCTTAAATGTATCGCGTTAACCTGCGCGAGGACCGACAAAACACCGCTTGCTAAAGAGGTGCTTTTGATGGTAATCTTCACGCCTAGAATAATGCATGCCTCTTCTACAAGTGTACAATTCATCACTCATTTTCTGATGCTACTTACAAAATACACTAAGAGCACTGACTTTCATGGAACGGATTTTCTTGCAAATGTGGTAAAAATCTGCCATGCAAGAATTAGGGCTGCAACAACGAATCGATAAAATCGATAAAAATCGATTATTAAAATAGTTGGCAACGAATTCCATTATCGATTCGTTGTGTCGCGCGATTATTACGGCGCTCAATAAGTCACGGAGTATAAACAAAGTTGAGTTGAGCGCAGAGCGGCGCAGGAGAAACAAGAGCGGAGTGAGACGGAACGCTGCGTTGTGAGAGCCAATCAGCGCTGAGCTGCTCCTCTGTTGATGAATCTAATTGGCTGCTGCTGCTCACGTGGCGCTGGATGCGGAAGTCATTCACGTAGTCGGAGACATTCACGGAGCTAAGTGCGCCTCCGGGTGACGTTATGAACCCAGACACCAGGGCGCTACATGTCACGACGTGTGTGGCATTTCCACAAGAGTATAACGTAGAAAACGTGGTTATTTATTCCGTCGCGGCTAGCGGAAAATATTTTTCCACGGAGAAAGGCAACGGAGATAAGCCACGACGCCACTCGCTGTGAGCGCTGCGCGTGCAGACAACATTTAGCGGAGCGGAGCAGCGCGTGCGCTCTGATCGTTCTTTTAATTAAGTATCGATCCTAAAAATATGCTAAATCACATCGTTTTTATCGTACGGGTACTTTGTTAGTATCGCTACACCGTGCAGCGTGACAGCAGCAGATGTAGCAGACTAACATTCAAGCTAACCTAACTTCCCAAACGACATCTGAACGCTGATTGGCCGAGACGCGACACGTCCCATCAAAGATGTTTTATTGCGAAGAGCACCACTTCACATTTTTTCCGCGTCTCACTGCAATCTCAACGGCAGCGGGCCAGGTGAAAAAAGAATAAATCGGAACGCGTCTCTGATATTGTTCAGGGGGCCACATGGGGACCACTGCTCAGGAGAGGAAAGCTGTGAGTCTGTTTGTGACGGGTTCATCACCATGGTGACCAGTGAACAGGTTCATCACCATGGTGACCAGTGGGTCTCCAGGACCTTTCCATGACTTTAAACCACATTTCCATGATTAAACATTTTGTGAAAACTCTGTCTATACGTGACAAAGTGAGAAGATGTAGTATTTAAACTAACAATGAGAATTCCAAAGCATACCGTATATATACCGTGTAAATTAAAATTTGAATAAAACAAATTTGCATTCCTTTTCCAAATATTTTGGGATTTTATTTCTTTCAATTACTTTTCTAGGCCTGCTAATAGCCATTTAAAAATGTCATGACTTTTCCAGGTTTTCCATGACCGTACGAACCCTGTTTTGAATAAAGGGTTGAAAATTAAAGTTTTTTTGTTTTTTTATCCGATTAATCGATAAAATAATCAACCGATTAATCGATTATCAAAATAATCGTTAGTTGCAGCCCTAGCAAGAATGCATGAATTGTGCAGCCCTATCTTGAATATTGACATTACTCTTTGAACTGATCTTAACTTAATGGCACTGTATAATAAACCCTACAACTGTGTGTGAAATCAGCAGTAATGTTAGTTCTTACAGGGCCGCCAATTGATGAGAAGCACAGGCGTTTAGGAGGGTGATGCGGGCTGGCAGGGCCATCAGATCCAGCATTTTCCCCGTGTCCTTGACCGCGAGTTGCAGACCTTTTGCCCCTGGGCGAAGGACTTTGCAGCTCTTCACTGGGACTTGGCGAGTCTCTGCTCTGGGCACGCAAAGACTGAGGGGAGGAGGCTCCATCACCCTGTAACACACGCCGCAGCATGGTTTAAAAAAAAAAAAAGCAGCCCGGTACATTCCCCTTGCCATTGTTATACATAAAGTATGAAGTGATGTTGCTGAATATGAATATATGCAGATTAGTCTAGTTTATAGCTTGCCTGGTCAGAGCGGGTAGTGTCCTGGCTCCTCAGCTTCATGCGACATGGAGTGGATGAGGCAGAAGCAGACTGGTCCTTCTGGCCCTCATGTGTGGGTGTTAGAGGAGGACCTGTTGCTTGAGGGGGCGGGGTCACAGCGTCTGTTGAGACGTCTCCATCGGGTCCCGTTCCCTCCATCTGGTGGAAGTTCCACAAGCCCACCTTGCGCATACAGTACGAGCAGGTGAGGATGGGCAGGTTCATTGCGTGCAGAGTTGGGCTAAGAAAGAGAAATTCATTGCTCAGGCATCT
Organism: Pseudoliparis swirei; assembly: GCF_029220125.1. Taxonomy (NCBI): domain Eukaryota; kingdom Metazoa; phylum Chordata; class Actinopteri; order Perciformes; family Liparidae; genus Pseudoliparis; species Pseudoliparis swirei. The sequence goes on along the minus strand of NC_079397.1, from coordinate 14,385,229 downwards.
TCATTGGATTGGTGTGATAAAGAAAATGTGTACCGCATTTCTCTCAGTTTACTGAATGTCCTTTGATTGCATTTCCTTCCATGTAGCTTGTGCACCATTAAGGATACATTTTAAATTGGATTTGTGCTGCTGTATGTGCTTACTTTATGACAATATCAATATGTGTTCACTGGAAAATGCATTGCGTTATTGTAACGTGTGTGTGTAGTGTCTAGCACAGCAACTCACCTTGCAGCCCAGCCACAGAGAGAAACTATGCATGCAGCCACCTGGACAGCCAGAGATTCAGAATATGAAGAACCATCTTTTCTTTTTTGTTCGTCCTCGATCAGCTGCAGTACAACACTGATAACATCCTCATTCAAAGACTGTAAAGAAACAGTGGACGTTAATGTGCATGTGAACAAGCTAAAAATGTTATGCTTTCATGTTGAATACATGAAGTTTTTTGACAAATAATTTGACTGTCCTTTCCATAATCTCCTGACTAAAACAATCTCTGGAAAAAAAAATACGGTCATAATGGTTCGGAGTGCATTTTTGTCCGTATCCATAAAGAGTCGAAAACCCTTCTCCAGCCTCACCATCGAATTCAGCTGCTCCGGCTTCATGGCAGGCAGCTGCTTTGCAAGGAGACAGGCGCTCTTGAAGCGCTCTAAGAAGGCAGTGAGCAGTGCTGATGGTTCATAGGCTGGAACCAGCCAGAACCGCTCTGAAATTACAGCCACACTCCCCATAAGCATCACATGGAGAACTCGGGGGGCAAATTCGGCTTCAATGACAGGACATAATTCGTTTGTACAAACATGCAACACAAAATTCTTGCTCCTACCTGGGCACGGAATGTCAGGCCAGGGGCAAAACTTCTCATGCTGCGTCTGAAGCTGCCTTGATATCTCTGCAATGCGGGACGCATCTTTTAGAAAAAGAAGAAGAAAAGTGACTCGACCTTTCTTTTTTGGCAAGACTTGCCAAAATAAAGTGTGTGTCCTTGTCTTTAGATTTAATTTAGGCTCACATTTGTTAAAGTCTAAAGTTGGTTGAAGTGCTGCACAAAGGAAAACCTGGCAGCTGGAGCACTTGAGCATATCACAGCCAATGTTGATCCAGCCATATCTGGCACACATCAGGGGGGACAGTGTGCAGGGTTTTCCTGCCCATTTCAAACAGTGGGATGCTAAGGAAAATGTTACTCAAGACACAAAACAAGCATCATCACATGCACATATATATATATATATTTGTTCTCTTTTCAAACTGGATCCAAAAGGTAAAAGGATATAGAGTAGGATTCCACTCTTGAGAAAAAGGCGTCTTTGTTCGTTGCCTCACAAGTTGCTTGAGCATTGCTTTTTACTTCCAGAACGTTCCCATTTCCTTGTCCACTGAAATTCACACAATAGGGGAAAACAAATCTTCAGTTTCCACATGCATGCTTCTTATTTGAATAAACACGAACTTGCAATTGATTACATCTATGTGGCCTGTATATTGCACAAACACGAACTTGCAATTGATTACATCTATGTGGCCTGTATATTGTACACTTCCTAATCGCCTCATAACCCTGCACAGGCAGACAGTGAAGGCTCAAAGTGACACAATTATGCAACAGCTCCATCTGAATTTAAATAATAACACATTCAATTTCAATTTTTAAAACAACTCCACTTCTTTTTTTACCTGTTTGCTAAACTAACCCACAGTAGGCATTCAAAACCCCAAAGGCATCTAATTCAGGCTGAACGTCAAGTGGAAAACAGTCCAGAAGTGAAGAGCTAACTCATGGGAGCATCGTGTTAAGAGTAAAACTTTCGGTCCCCACCCCCTTATATCAGTGCAAGCGAGCAATAGCACAATGGCTGCCAGCGCACATTTTTTCAGGTATGCACACTAAATACAAGTGAGAATAATAAAAGGTGGGGGAACTGTCGTTCGCGCCACACAAGCTCCTGAACCTGTGGACACATGTCTCCTTTCAAAAGAAGGCGAGCCACCGCGCTAAAGCCGCACAGCTTCCAGGCTGTGTGGCTAACCAAATGAGCTAATGTCAACTTGCCGGCCCCTTTAAATCTAATACATTGGCACGCGATTGTTAACAAAAAAATGGCACCTGTTAGATCCGATATCTGTTGACGACAATCCCGCATTAAGAAGTTCGCGGACTTTCTCTGGAGATGCTAACGAAGACTTTTGTTGATTATTGTTGCCGAGACAATCCCCGAGACTGCCGCTGAGAGTCGCCATGATCGGCTCTGTGGTCCCCCCGGAAAATACATCCCGGACCCGAAGGTTCCGCTTTGTAAGACCCCTACCCCTCCGAAGACCCGGACCCGCAGGCGCATGAAGAGATCGTCAAATGAAATGCCTCTGGCTGGACTACGTCATTTTAATTGTGTTAGGTGTTACCTGTTACCTGGTATACATACACAGTGACTACACTTTTGATGACTTATATTTAGTAATTTTGAACGCAACAGCAGAGTTAACACAACTCAAATGAAATCTGACACTGAACAGGGATCCCACATGTCAAGGATCCCACATAAAATGTTTAGTTTCAGCTATCAAAATATTGAGCTATCAGAATATTATTATTTTGTCAGGTATAGGAAGCCATGTTAAAACAATGCATATCTTATATTCAAAAAGGGCTAGCGTATTCTGAAATGATTTGATATTATTTGATAAAGTTGTTAATATGCATTTATTTCCCTGTGGTAATATTTCTGGGAATTTTGTGGTTTTGATGACATGAAGATAAGTTTACCTTCTAAGATTACTGAAAACATACTGTTGTTAATGTTACACGATTTGGACTATTGTGTTTTTAGGCAAATTAGCTACCTCAAAACAATTAAAAAGCAGGTTATTCTCAGAACAGAACATAATTGCATAGACTACTTGCATTTAAACCTCAGTGATATCATATGTGATATAACTCTTTAAAATATATTTTAAACACATTAAATAAATAAAAAAGTGAAATTGTGACGTTGCTAGTGTTCGTACTTCATAGAGTGGAACTTGTACTTTCTATGTAAGCACATGAATACTATCCGAGCCCTGCAGGTCACTGGATCACGCACTTGGACAGAGAACAAACAAACAAACAAAGTTGTTGTTTTGGATACCGACACGCGCAGCCCCCGCCCATCTCTCATGACGCAACTTCCTAATAACAAGCCCTCTGATTGGTCCAGTGTCTCGGCCCGGGGGGGGGGGGTAACATTTGTGAATGGTTTCATACTGACCGAGCTATGCGAAACGATGATGTTTTATCAGCACTTTAGCATATGTTGTTTTTATATAATGTGACGTTCTCCGAGGGCTGGATTGTAACGGGGACACGATGGCGGACCCTGAACGCGCGCGCAGTCCAGACCTCCTGAATAGATTCGAGAAACTGACACACAGGCCGCCGCACGGTGAGACGCTAGCAGGTCGGTCAACAGTACGCTAACGACGAGTTGTTTCCCTTAACGCTGCCGTATTCCGCCTGTCAAACAAACACCGTGTGGCCGAGAACAGCTGCTCCGCGCACGCGCGCGCACACACGACGCCCTCCTACTGTGCGCGTGCAGGGTTTGTAAACGTGTCCCGTAACGCTGCTAAGCTAACCTAGCCACGATGCCTGTGTATCTTTGTATAGCTTTAGAGCCACCATATGAGCTATATTAAAGTACCTGTTACCAATTTAACGAGAATGGTTCTCGGAGTCGGTCACCTTTTTGTTAAAAAAACGTGTCCTTCAGCTGCACAGTTAACTTCTAGTGATGTGGCCTCATTATTGATTGGGTTTTATGGACTTTGAGTGTTTCCAGGAGATTCAGGGCTGGGGACAAAGTATTGATAATAGTATTCTCAAGATCATATATCTAGCTCGCTATTACTCAATGGACATGGTGTGTTATGATCGTGATGATCCATCATGTGTGGGACAATTGTTTTTGATTTCTCTCATTGTCCATGTATCCTGGGCATGTTCTGTTTTTGTTTTTTTGTGTACCACAGATATCGATTGCAGTCACACCTTTGGGCCAAGCAATGTGTATCACACAGTCCAACTCAGGTTCCTCTCACTGATATAGACATGCAGCTGCAACATATTTTTGATGGCCTTGATGACTGATGGACCATTGAAAAACAATAACATTTATTTAACTTTTTTAATAATAACCCTACACTATCATTTGCTCAAATTGATTTCAAATGTAATTAAACGCACTAGCATTTTTAAAAAATGCTTAACCCTTGTGTTGCCTTAGGGTCATTTTGACCCGAATCAATATTACACCCTCCCCCCGTTAGGATTAATTTGACCCCATTCAATGTTTAATGTCGGTGTTCTTTCGGTAGTCAACAAACAAACATAAAGTGCCTCACACTTAAACTTGGAAAACAATATTAATTCTAATAATTTTCTGGAGGTTTTAATTGCTGGTGTCAAATTGAACCCAAAGGGTAAAATATGTTAGTAAATATAAAGGTAACAGGAGGGTGAAACATTGAATAGGGTCAAAATGACCCAAAGGCGGGGGGAGGGTGTAATATTGATTCGGGTCAAAATGACCCTAAGGCAACACAAGGGTTAAGGAGACCAAAGGCCCCAAACTCTTGAATGTCAGCAGTGAATGTGACATTATGTGTAGCTTTCTGAACACACTAGGCTGTTTATGTGGAAGGGTTATGCTCCCGAGTTTGAATGCACCATTTAGTCTTCTGCACTTAAAGATCTGCCAATTGTCTGAAACGTAATAATTGAATTAGCCGGACAAACGTGTACCAGCAAATCACGGTCTGATACGATTGGGACATATTTGACCCCGGTGTGAGACAACGACATGAACGACATGAAACCTGGCACCTCGTGTTGTGTTGCTGGCATCAGATTTGTATCGGTGGATGTTCAGCAGGGTTCGTACGGTCATGGAAAACCTGGAAAAGTCATGGAATTTTAAAATGGTCATTTCCAGGCCTGGAAAAGTCATGGAAAAAACGTAAATCATAAAAGTTTTGGAAAAGTCATGGAAATTTGTTATAATCACGTGTTCATTTACGTCAAGTTTGAAATAATTAATATGTTTTTTAAAGAAAGACGCTCAGAATATAAGCCGGCGTACGCTCTCAATACGCAAAATGTTCTAAATTGTTCATGTTTATACCGAGGTTTCCGTTTGGTCATGGAAATTTGGTTTAAAGTCCTGGAAATCCATTGGTCAAAATGTGTCAGAACCCTGGTTCAGTCATGCCTCGCTCTACATTCCTCTGCTCTATCTCTGTTCCCAGTCCAATTAATCAAAATGCATTGGTTGCCTGACACAGTTTTAGGGAGGTCTCGTATCTAATCATAGTACATTAAACACAGATTGTTAGATTTACATCCATGTGCTTTGAATGCTGTCATTGTGCGCCTGCTTATAAAAACAATGCTTATCCCTCAGGCCAAACATCCTAGTATCGTGGTTTTGTTTTATTCTCTGCTATTTGCAAAGCTTCCCTATACGGTAATACTGTGGGCCTGATGTTGTGTTTTAAATATAGCACCGTATGCTATGAATAGATTTGTCTGGCAGCTTTAGTGTCAGAGGGTCATTTAATTTGAATGCCGTATACACAGTATAACGAGGAGGACACGCCTGTCCCTTGAGTATCGTTTATGTTTTTTATGGCTTATTGTCTCCAAGCAGATGTAATGAGTTGAGATGAACCCTCCTGTTACCTTCAAATTTACTAACATATTTAAACCCTCGGGGTCAATTTGACCCCAGCAATTAAAACCTCCAGAAAATTATTAGAATTAATATTGTTTCCCAAGTTTAAGTGTCAGGTACTTTGTTTGTTTGTTGACTACCTAAATAGCCCTTTAAATAAATAAAAAAGTTGATATTTCTTAGATGTTTTACACAGTGAAAAACAGCCTGGGGTCAAATTGACCCCAAAGAACACCGATGCGTACGAGTTGTGTTCAGGACATTGAAAACATAACATCATGTGAATTTTATGTTTTCCCCAATAAATTAGGAAAAAATCACGAAGGCCGATAAATGCACCGTCATGCTTTCACGATGCGTCGACTCTCCTCTGTGAGCATGCCCCGCCTCTCCTCGTCCGATGACACCCTCTCTTCCTCCCTCTCCAGGTCACCGTGCTCCCCCTGCCCGCAGCGGGCACCGCTGCGTCGCGGACAACACCAACCTCTACGTGTTCGGAGGGTACAACCCGGACTACGATGAGTCAGGAGGCTCGGAGAACGAAGACTATCCGCTGTTCAGGGAGCTGTGGAGGTACCACTTTGCCACCGGCTGCTGGCAGCAGATCCGAACAGAGGGCTACATGCCCACGGAGCTGGCGTCTATGTCGGGTGAAACATTATTTCATAGTTTTGAACATTTCAATACTTGCCGTTGTTATTTCTACCCAACAAAAATATCCGGTTTTCTGTTAAAGTGTGTGTGTATTGAGTTCGGTGTCGCTTTGTTTCCTCAGCGGTTTTGCACGGCAACAACCTCCTCGTGTTCGGCGGCACCGGCATTCCCTTCGGTGAGAATAATGGCAACGACGTACACGTCTGTAACGTAAGGTACAAGCGGTGGTCGCTGCTCAACTGTCGGGGGAAGAAGCCCAACAGAATCTACGGACAGGTAACCTCATAAATCACTCATTTTGATTGCTCACTTTCCAGTTTTGTTGTTGTTTGTTTGTATTTTTTATTCAGTCAATCAAATCAAATACAATACAATATTATCCTATAAAAAAAATAAAAAAGAGACTGAAAAGGTATAGGTAGAAGCAAAAAAATGCTTATAAATTCCTATCCTAAATTGAAATCAAAATAAATCAGAAAATTAATATAAAATAAAGAAAAAAATAAAACAACAATAAACAAGATAAAAAACAAAATGTATTTAAATATACTACCACATACATCTTCCATATTAATCCGTTTTTAATCACATTTATAACTCTCAAGGATTTGTAAAAAAATAATTCCCTTAAAAAACAAAAAGGAGTTCACAATTCTTACTTCTATTTCAACATTATTCCATAATTTGACTCCTACAACAGAAATACATCTTTTAATCCCTTTTTTTGCCTTTTGTACCGTGAACCTACAAACATCTCTCAAATCATATTTACACTCATGTATTGAAAATAAACTTTGTACACAGTCTGGCAGTGACTTTGCTTTAGCTCTGTACATTGTCTGCATTATTTTATAATAAACCAAATCATTAAAGTTTGATCTAGTGGATATACAAAACTCTTGATATCTTTCCTCCCCCAGGCAATGGTTATCATAAATAGCTTCCTGTACGTGTTTGGAGGGACGACGGGTTACATCTACAGCACAGACCTGCACAGGCTGGACCTGACCACCAGGGAGTGGATTCACCTCAAGCCCAACAATCCGCCCGATGACCTGCCTGAGGAACGGTACGCCTTCATCTCGCCTGCATGTGCGGATTATTTATTTACACTATACACACACATTTCATTTACACTACACACATACACACACTTTGCATTTTGCACACTGTCTATATTTAATATTTTTATATTTAATTTAATTTGTCATTAGTATTGTGTATGCATATGTTATATATATATATATTTTATATTTTACTTTGTATACTCCTATTTCTTTCATCCCTGTTTTTTTTATATTTTATTTTTTATTCTTGTGTGTTTAGTTTATTGGTGCTGCTACTGTGACGACAAATTTCCCCTTGGGGATTAATAAAGTATATATCTATCTATCTATCTAGGATCAAACTTGTGTACTTGTGTGTGTGTATCCAATTAGAGGACAGCCAATCACTGGATTATTGAGAGAGTAGGGATGAAATATTACTCCGCTGTAAGGAATGGTGATGACATTGAGGATTGGGGTTGAAGCGGGGTAAAAAAAAAGACAAAGGGTGGTGGTTAGAAGTGTGTGTGTGTGTGTGTGTGTGTGTGTGTGTGTGTGTGTGTGTGTGTGTGTGTGTGTGTGTGTGTGTCTGTGTCTGTGTCTGTGTGTGTGTGTGTGTGACACAGGTACAGGCATGAAATAGCACATGACGGACAGAGGATCTACATTCTGGGAGGAGGAACGTCCTGGACATCCTACCCTCTGGACAAGGTACTACACCACTAAGGGTATACTCACCAAAGACATTTAACTGATTGCCAGCCAGAATTTCAAATTCAACATGTTTATGACAGTTCATGCTGCAGTTTATTTATTTGTACACCATCAAAATCAATCTGAGTCTCTGCTAGACGAACGGTAAATATTGTGTCTTTTTTAACAGATCCATGCTTATAATCTGGAGACTAATTCCTGGGAGGAGATTCCAACTAAACCTCATGACAAAATAGGTCTGTTTCTGCACCTTGCTTTTCACTGGGCCCGTTTTAGTTTTCCGTCACAGCTTTTCTAACATGTTTGTGCTTCGACAGGGTACCCTGCTCCTCGGAGATGCCATAGCTGTGTACAGATCCGAAATGGTGAGAATTTTTCAATAATCATGCGCAACCAATATCACCAGATTAAAACAAATTCAAACTAGAACGGGCACTCGGTAGAGCGCATACCTTCGCATATCACAAGATTGGGCATTGAATTATGAACATTTTGGCATTAGTTGCATGCCAATTGGATAAAAATTGACCGTGCTATGGTAAAAGAAGATTTTGACCTATCCATGACCTTGACCTTTGACCCGATTGATCCCAAAATCTAATCAAATGGTCCCCGGATAATAACCAATCATCCCACCAAATTTCATGCGATTCGGTTTAATACTTTTGAGTTAATAACACGCATACAAATAAATAAATACACGGCGATCAAAACATAACCTTCCGCATTTTCAATGCGAAGGTAACAAGCTTCTGTATTTCTGCTTCTAAGATAAACGTGTGCTCCATATATCAGATATAACATCCTCATATGTTTGAAAGTAACTTCCTGCCAGTTACCACATGCACAACTATGTAAAAAACTATCTGAACATTCGTGTGTTTTTTTAATGTAGATGTATTTATCTGTGGAGGCTACAACGGGGAAATAATTTTGGCGGATCTGTGGAAGATCAGCCTGCAGACTTTCCAGTGGAGTAAACTGCCAGCAGTGGTGCCGGAGCCGGCCTACTTCCACTGTGCTGCCGTCACCCCAGTGAGTACAACACGACCGCCTCTCATCACTCGTCAGCTCGCCGTTGAGCCCAGAACCTCGGGTGCTAACCTCCTCACTGACGATAATGTGAACGTCTTTCTCCCCATCCTTCACTCTGTCCCAAGGCTGGCTGTATGTATATCCATGGGGGCGTGGTGAACATCCACGAGAACAAGAGAACTGGCTCTCTGTTTAAGATCTGGCTGGCCGGGCCCAGCCTGCTGGAGCTGTGCTGGGAGAAGCTCCTCAAGGCCTTTCCTCACCTGACTTCACTCTCCACAGTGCAGCTGCTCAACCTGGGCCTCACAAAGGAACTCATCGAACGCTTGAAATAGGCCGCACGGTGGAGGACGGACACATGACTGGATGGGACAGAGTGGACTGGGAGGAGTTGAGGTCTGGCGGAGCACAGCTTTCAATTCATAGCAACATTCTGTGGACAACGCCCTCTCCCCTCCCTCCCGTAGCCCCGCCTTAAAACCAAAAACAATGGGATGCCTTTTGTGTTGCTTTTTCTTCTTTTTGTTGCTTTTTCAGTGAAGATCAATTAATTCAATGTGGAATGTTTTATGGATTTTACCCAACTCCCTCTCTTACATGATGCCTTTGTGTCATGCTAAACATGATTTCCCACTTCTAATCCTCCAAACTGTGAAAGCTGGAAATACTTTATTTTGCCGCGTCATTTTTTTTCAAGGACAGTCTCTCCCGTGTAAAAACAAAACAAAAAAAACAAATCTGCCTTCTCTTCTACTTTTTAAGAAATCTGGGCAAAGGAAGAATGCATGTGTATTTATTTGAATGACTACATTTTTTCCCCTCAGTTTTTGTCATCTGATATTGCTGTTTGCACACTTCGTCTGTTTTTGTGTACATTTACATTTTTCTTTTTAATAGATCATACCAGTGTGTTTGCACATTATAGAGTATTTAATTCAACATTTTTGTTTCTGCTAACCTTTTAGATTTTTTTCTATTGATTTTGCAATGTTCCGGGCAGCCTTTTTATTTCACCTGTCCTCCTTCTGGTATGAAAATCAACTTTCAGAGTCTTGAGTTGCTTTACATCGTTGCATAGTCAATCACACTGATTGTTGAAGTTATGTTGTATTGCATACATTTGGCATAAATTAAAGCAGACATGATATTCACTTTGAGGGATTACTAATCTTAAATGTCTTTAAGTAGTTTTCATACTATATTAATGGAAACCAGTGTCTGCCTTGAGGGAAGAAAAAACATTTTTTAAGTTTCAGTTATTGTACGGATGCCTTGAAAATGGTCACGAGTTGTATGTTTGTGGTAAATTAGCAACAAAAAAATGCAGAAACACTTTTCTTAATTAGTGACTGGAGGAATGTTTCAATGCTGGATTTGCCTACATCTGAGCACTTGTATTTTCTGTATTCATCTCACAACCTAGTCCACAAAACAGTCTGCAGAAATCTTTAATTGCCATGCCGTTTGCTTTCAGCTCTCATTTATACACCAAACCATGCAACACATCACTGTGAATTTGGTGCTCTTTAAAATTAATTCTAAATGCTTTTATTCAAATAAAGACTTCCTTTCTGTTAAGACATTTACTCTCTCTGTTGATGACACGAAACGTTTTGCACAGGGAGTTACTTCAGTAGCGGGCTTATACCAATGTATTGTTTGGACTGCAGTGCCTTTTTCAAACATTTACTGAGGCTGACATTTCATTAACAGGCAGTATAAGAGCTTTACATATTAAGACTAAGGATTTTTGTACATTTGAGCTATTTTGACCAAGCCGCTACATCACTAAACATCTTGGTGTCAGCAATATACTTTTTATTTTTTATATGCTGCTTCAAGGTTGCAGAGACTTTGTATTCTGTTAATGGCCAGATATTTATTAAGGATGCAGCATGTTGGGCCTTTTGGGTATAAATATGATCCTAAAAGCACTTGTTCAACATACTGCTCTTATGTATAAAACAATTATCTAACAGATGCCACAAAATATAAACTTGGACAATGATTCTTGTGATGAGGTTAGGTGAGACCGAGGAAGGGACGCCGCCTCACGGTTTGGTCTGCCTGCACTTTACATTGCCTCTATGTTCGACAAACTACTTTGTGCATGATGTAACTTCCTGCATTTAAAATTAACATCAAACCTTTACTATGGAACAGTTTTAAAGATGATCCCTAACATGTTGTACAGTAGGCTTGTGTGAATGTTGTGTTGGAGTACATGTCAATAAAAGTGTTCTGTAAATATTTATGTGCTCCCCCATTCACTTTGACTAATATTTAGCATGATACATAACCCCAAATTATTCAGACTGTTTTAGCATGCACTGCTGTTGCCACTTCCATCTCGGCATTTCGCACCAGACCAAAGTGATAGCATGCATGTCATTGGCCCCGTTATGTACCAACAGTGCCAACAAAAAAAAATCAATGTACATTATAAAGTCAATTGAAGTGAAAATCCAATAAAATGTACAGTACATCTTTCAGAAGAGTTTAAAAACAACAACTCTGTCGGTTGAAAGACTCGTCTCATTTCACAGAAGTGATAAATTAATGCATTTATTAGGTCCTGTATAAACCACTTGGTACAATACATCAGAACCGCAAATGAACACCAACAATTTACATTGAAATGCAAGAGCAAGACATTTAAGTTACACATTTTTTAAGAAGCCAGAATTGGGAATATACTCGATGCAAATCCCCGCCCTGGTTTTATGCCACCGACTCCACGCGCGCCTGAAGATGAAGTCAGCGCGTCTTTGGAGTGGCTTCAGGATGGTTCTTGGCAAGCAGATCAACAAGAGCGTGGAGAAGGAGCAAAGAAGTAAAGGGCCAGAAGGATGAGGTAGACCACCACGAGAGCAGTGCCTGCAAACAAAACAGTCGATTACAATCTTCATTTTAATCTTTACTATTGTTAGGTTGTAATAGTTTATTTTTTATTTATCTTTTTAATTAATATTAAATTAATAATATATTAAAAAATATAGAAATATGATAATATTATTAATATTATATATATATTTATTAATTTATTATAGTATGTAATGTTTAATTATGCAAAAAATGTAAAGAAGTAATGTATGTTGCATGAGAGTTTGTATTTATTATATATTATTATAGGTTGGATTGCCTTGTTGTGAACAAATCACAATAACAAGAATGTTGAAAGGTTTAATTGTGACACAACAGATAACAACAACATATTGTGAAAATACTGTTTTTTTGACTCTGACCGGTGACGTTTTTGACGCCGTTTTTTGATCGGAAAAATAAAAATTAGAGAAAGAGGGGCTCTTCCACATTCAGGTATTCTTCCTGAAGAGGAGGCGGAGGAGCCGATGAAGACCACGATCGTGAGGCCTTGAATGTTTGTTTTACCCTTCCTGCCATTAAATGTTGATAACTTAAAACTAGAAACCAGACTCGCTCACTCATTGCGTATCGAATGTAGAAATATCTGCATTCTGACCTACCCTGAAAGTAGTCACATTTCCCATCCATGAAGATGTAATTGACCAGAATGACACTGAAGATGCTGGCCCAGAGATGAATGTCACTGAACACGAGCACAAACCCAACATCCTGGGGGTAAAAAAAAAAAAAAAAAAAGTCTGGAATTGAAATGACTGCATTCCATAAAAATAAATGCATTGTTAAACTTGTGAACTGCACTCACATAGAAGGCGTTGAAGAGGACGAGCAGTGGGATCTGAATCATGCAGACCTGTACAGCAATGCAACTGCCCACTTCAAGGCTGTGGCCAAAAGCAATGTTCAAGTTGAAAAGGTTATTTTAGTTGAACGGCTGAATCGACATAGGTATCAAGTTATGGACAAACATTGGGTATGAAGTGGAATGTTTAAACAATGGGAAAATTATTAATATATCAGTAAAACTATAAATTAGACATTGAACTATTATACGTTTTGTCATGTGTGCATCGATTACATATCTCATGGTAAATATTGCCAGATTGCACTCAAGAAAAGTGGAAGATTCAGGAGATATATAAACAGCAGTGAACCTCAGGCTGATGTTGTTCTGCAGGGCAAATTGGATCCCATTGACAATCTCAGGCAGCTCTGGCACCATGGCCAACACTGTGACACCAATGAAGTACTGCAGAGGGGGGAATGAAGTACAACACACACACACACTGAGGTACACTATCCATTGTCCTTCACTCGAAACATCAGTTAACATCAGGCTCCCTACACATCTTCCCAACTCTTAGATTTGGCTCCTCCAAAGAGGTGTATTGCAGTGTGTAATCTCCAACTGGAATTAAAGCTTTTGCATTCTCTTCTAAGAACCAAGTATATAATACTGTATATACTTTTACCACACTATGCACAGTGTGTTTTTTGTACAGTTTTAAAAAATATATATTTTTCAGATTTCTATTATTATTACTGTTTCTATTATTATCTTGAAGGTTATTTTTGTTATGTTTTGATTTATTTATTTGTGGCGTGTTATTCACACAAACATACACAAAAAACAAGATGAAAATCGGTGGTGGGATGGGATGATTTTATCGGGGGGGGACCATTTGATTTTTTTGATCAATCGGGTCAAAGGGTCAAGTCATCAAAAGGTCAAAATCTTATTTTTACCATAGCACGTCAATCTCTCAATCAATGTCATGCAACTAATGCCAAAATGTTTCATATTCAAATCCCCAATCTTGTGACATGCGAAGGTATGCGCTCTACTGAGTGCCCGTTCTAGTTATTATAGTGCGTTTGTTTTGTATCTCTGCTGACTCAGAGCCCTGCAAATATAATTCCGATGTGTCCGACCTTGAACCTTGAACCAAGTAAACGTGGAATGCAAGCAACACTTTGCCTTCCTCTAAAAAGAATAAACTCCTTTGAATACCTGGGAGATGTAGGAATGCGTCAGGATGGGCTCTATGTTCCGCGTGGTGAGGTCAGCGCAGCAGGCCATCAATATGGTGGCAGCGATCAGCACACCGAGAGCCCTCCAGCGGGACCAGTGGACGACGTGATGACCTGCTGGTTGAATACACACGGTCAGCTTACCGACATCAAACACTTCGGACTTACCTCGCTGCTGCAGGACGTTTCTCCTCCTCCCGTGTTTAGGTTCTTCCCCCTCACGTGCTTCAGGGTGTCGTGTCATGTACCTCACCGCAGGGGACACACACGCTCCTTACATGCACACGTCTAGCAGGCAGGAAGCATCGGCGCGTCGCCATTCCCATGCTCCTCCACCCGAGAGATTAAAGAACACTGCATGCACACCACAGACACACCCGTCGTGCCGGCCCCACAGGCCCCAAGGTGACCTCACCTGTGGGCTGGGAGTTGCTGAAACCCTCGCGTGCGTACTGACCACTGTGCGCGTGGCCCCCTTGACCATCGCTGATATGGATGTCATAGATGTGGGAGTGGGTTTTCAGTGTGAAGATGAGGCCGATCAGGTATGCGGCAGGCAGCAGCACAGAGATGGTGTACACCAGGGGCCTGAAGACATTGGGGGTATTTGATAGTTAGAACACAATCGAGGTGATGACTTTGAAACTTAAATTACCGCCTTGTGTTTGTCCAAACGGCAAGGTTTTATTCGACAGGACATGTGTGAAATTGTCATACGGATTCATCAGTTATGAACATAAACATGTTTTGTGAAGTCAAAGTGAAACTTTGACCGCCAAATTCGATTCAGTTCCTCCTCGAGTCCCAATTCCCGAGACATCGCGTGATCACGAGAATGGAACGGACAACCTGAAAACATAATCACGCTGCAAAGTAAATATGCATGTAGCAGCTGGACTTACTGGATGTGGGACGGGGTCAATTGTGGGATAGCTTGACTCTGTAAAAACAAAAACAGGTCAAGCTTAAAAATAAGTTCATTATGAAAACCTTTTAGACTGATCAAACTGTGGAGAACCATACATATTCAATTCTAAATGGTAGAAGTGAGTCAAAAAATGTGTTATTCAAACACTGCAAACATCAATCACACAGCTTGTATTTATATTTAGATATTTATCCCTGCACTTCTCGCACTCTCCACTTCTTCTTGCACTACTGTATATAGCCATTCTGCCTTGTATATACTTTCTTAAGTCACTTTCTTCAACTTCTTAGACCGTTGCACTGTTTGTTTTGTACTGCACTGTTTTGTTTTTGTTTTGTATTGTATATTTGGTGTAAGCACACCGTAGTCACTTTACCAAGCCAAATTCCTTGTTTGTGCAAAATTACTTGGCCAATAAAACCTGATCCTGATCCTGAGCTTGCTGCCGTCATCATTTCCAAATGCAGGGACAGTGGACAGACTCAAACTCACCGTGTCGTAGTGACAGTCTCTGCAGACGAAGGGCGCGCTGCCATTGGCGTTGGTGCAGCTTTCACACACCAGACTACCGAAGGCCTTTGAGAAGATGGTGGGAGCGAATACACCTCGGGGCAAAATTACAACACGGCGGCTAAGTTTTATGACTCCGTTAGTGGAGGACAAACCGTGAAAAAAGGAAAAGGAGGAGTTACACGTGTGCCTCGCATACCTCCGACGGATATGAAGAGCAAAGCTGAGCTCACTCCAGCCGACCGACTGTTGAATCGTTGCTCCCTGTGTTTAATGCCCCCAATGATCATACAGATGCCCTGTGCAGGTGACAAACAGATCAGAGGAGCACAGTGCTGCACGTTAGCCGAGATGTACGCGGGATTATTCGTGTCCTTCTCGGGCACTCACGGGTACAAACAGGATACACCCGAGCAAGGTCCCCGTGAGCGCCGCTTTCACGATCTCCTCGTAACATTTGGTGCCGGCGCGGTGTCCGTGCAGCAGCGCCGTGATGTAGAAGGTCATCTCGGAGATGGAACCAAAGGTCGCGTTGACCACTGCTCCCACTGCGAAGTTACTCTGTGCAGAAATGCTGCAAAGAAAAGGCGGGACCCAATAAACCACTATGTGCTTTCTCATTTCAATCACATTTATCTACTGGCCAGACAACAAAAAACACCGTACCTGGCTATCCCCATGCCAATATAGTAGGATAGAGGGATGATGGAAGTGATGGCCATGGCAAACTTGGTCTCTGCGGTGCAGAGGTTGTGGTCACGGTCAGTGTAGCCAAAAATGAGAGTGCTAAATACCAGTGGAAGCAGGTCTGCAGGGAGCGTCGACTTAAGGAGAACAAATGGACAGACAGCAGACAGACCTGTATTGTATTTACCACACACACACCAGAATAATACATTATGAGAGTGCACAGAAGTCAAGTATTTTTGAAATCAATCTTATGGTACCGCAGCCTGTGACATTGTTTTTAAATAGAGCTCGAACAGACAACCCAAAAAGGATACTGAGAGCGAAAATGTGGATTCCCTGGACGGTGTATTTGTAATAATACGCATTGAAAGCATGAGAACAGCACAAGATGACTCTGGTCTCACACCCAAATGTCTGCAAAAGAGAACAGAAAACACTCGCGTGACCAATTGATTCATGAGATGTGACAATGTCAATTAACGGGTGAGGTCTAAAGGGCCAGTTTACACAAATAATATGTCAAAAATTAAATAAAAAATGTACTCTGATGATATCAGCAACATGTCTTTGCATGAACAACATCCTGGTTGCTCTGGATTATATATATATATATATATATATATATAATTTGGTGGAAAAAAAAGGTCATAGTAGATACACGGGGAGCAATCAGTTAGATGTTGCCATAGCTAATAAGGCGGCTATAAAAACCTTGCAGTTCATGTTTTGCAAAGCTTGACAGCGAAGGAAGGAAATGATTGCACACATTCCTTGCTTTGATATCTCACCAAAAGAGAGATATATGCAGTCTGTGTGATACTTCCAGCACCTTAGTTCAGACTAAGCAAAGTAGAGCACGTGTCATCTTGCGTGGTTCTCGACTAACCGCCGACATTTCATTTCAAATTAACGCGTACCTTTTCCAGTCTGTGAATCTGAATGTCCTCCGGCTCCATGAGGAGGATGATGCTCAGTGTGCGTGCGTTCATCTTGGCTACAGGTATGGAGAAGACCGGCAGCCAGGAGAGCACACAGGCCAGGGAGTGCACCACGGCCAGGACAGGGAAGCCCAGCAGCAGCCAGACATAAGTGCTGACGCGACACTGCAGAGAGGCACGAAGAATTTAAATAATTCACAATGCAGAGATATATTATTATACCTTTAATGCATCGCGGGATTAAAGAGTCGGACTTTCTGACCCAGTGCCTTGAAGTTTTTCGAGCTGGTGTTTCTGGGACCGGGATCAGAACAGCAGGGAGCGGGGAAGACATCAGAAGAGGCGCAGAGTCCTTTTCACGACTGTTTTCACTGTCTTCAGGAATGACCTCAAACTTTGGAGGCTTTGCAACAGGTCTATTCACGACATCACACGCCTGAAAAGAGCACAGAAGACCACAACACATGTGTTTGTCTCTTTTGTGACACTTAAAATAACGGAATATTATTATACTATATTCAAAAATACCTTCTCTATCAACTTCCCAAATGGCCAAATAAAGTAACACGCCATCTTGAAACAAAGTTTGCCTGGAAAAAGCATCAGCAACAAAAAACATATATATATATACATATACACACATATATATATATTTATAAACATATATATAAATATACACACACAGTATATATATATATATATATACACACACACACGCATATATATTTATAAACATATATATACACACACACATGTATATATACATATATATACACACACATATATATATACACGTATATATTATATACACACACATATATATTTATAAACATATATACACACACACACATATATATATATATACACATATATATATATATACACACACAGACATATATATATTTAAGAGGACACTACAATACTCTAAAGGGATGCAGCTGGTTTATAGGATACATACCATAAGGGGCACCGACAATCGTTAGAAACATTACAGGACAAATGAGGAAGTAGATTAAAGATATCCACCATCCAAATATAATGACATAAACTATGTTCCCAAAGGTTGCCACTGAGCCTGGAGAAGAGGAGAGATCACAAACGCAGGTTATTGCTTTACCGAAACAACCCAATATCTTCCTGAATGTGCAAAAATTGAAAATTACAAAAATGGAAATGGGACCTTCTTGAGGTTTAACATAGCTCAGATCAGAGTGGAGCTCTTTGATGATGTCTGATTGGTCTTCAATGGGCTTCTCCGTTACGTGGCCCTTCCACTTCCTGAAGCCAAACTGAAAATAAAGGTATTAAAATGATGTCACACAAGACAAGAAATGTGAAAACAGTCTAGTATTGTTAAAACATGTGTCAGATTCAAGCTGAGTTAAACTCCACATGAGCGGGCTCCCCCCTGCAGAGGAGACTGAGTGATTCGGTGTTTAGAGTGACGGTGTCATGTCCCACCTTGTAGTTGTTGGCCTCCCTGTGCGCCTCCACCTCATTCTCGGCCCTGATTGTCGTCTTCGTGGTGCCTTCGTGCCAAGCGTCCTCTCCGTAGTAAGAGGTAGTCGATTGGGAGGCGCCGAGTCCTCCTGCGGCGGATCACAGCTGTGAGAAAACTCATCCACGTGGCAAGATGGGAATGTGTCCCTCAACTGTGCTTCCCCCCCCCCCCAATTCTTCAACGAACCACTCGCCTCCGTGGACGGTGAGGAAACATTTCGGTGTGTAGTGGTAGAATTGGTGCGCCGAAGCATCCGGCGAGGGCGTCTCCGCCGCGCCGAGCTCCGGGTGGTGGGGGCCAACGCAGAGCAAATCAGTCGGGCACCTGCGCCGTGGGAACCGGTGATGATGTTCAGGCTCCATCGAGATCTCTGAATGAGGAAATATTATGGAGAAGAAGGAGAAAAAAGGAGGCATAGCACATCAAGCAATATTTCTTTTTAACAACTTGATTCTTTTTGCAAATTCCGCAGAGAAACAATGCCGACCGGGGAGATGGCGCATTGAAATTATACATCTACACACAAAGTCTCCTCCATTGAATTAGAGGTGTAGAGCGTGATTGATATCCAGGACCAACACCTTCCATCCATGGACATGTGTGTGACTAACAAAAAACTCCTGAGAGTCATGCAGTGTCCCCGTCTTCCCCGACGCTGTCAACTGCTGACTGCCAGGACGAATCACATTATAGACGCATTGCAACATACACACACACACATTAGATAAATATATATAGACACACAAACATTATATAAATATATATGCATATATGAAAACCCCATTGACAGTGCTATGCTTTGTCATTTAAATAGAAGCACTCCCGTTGTACTGTAAATAATATGTCTGATAAAAGACATGAGACATTAAGTTGAAGGTCATGATTTTAAAAAGGTGCAACGAGCACATTTTGGAAGCAACTGAAATGCTTCAGACTCAGAAATAACATTTCACTTTACATTAAACTGAAATCTTTTATTTATTTATGGGTGTCTCTTTTAACCCTCCTGTTATCTTCAGATGTACTAACATCTTTTAAAATTAAATTAAAACCTCCAGAAAATTATTAGAATTAATATTGTTTCCCAAGTTTAAGTGTCAGGTACTTTGTGTTTGTTTGTCGACTACCTAAACAGCCTTTTAAATAAATAAAAAAGTTGATATTTCTTATATGTTTTACACAGTGAAAAACAGCCTGGGGTCAAATTGACCCCAAAGAACACCGATGCGTACAAGTTGTGTTCAGGACATTGAAAACATATCATCATGTGAATGTTATGTTTTCCCAGTTGTCCCCAATAAATTAGGAAAAGTCCTCAAATATGAAGCAAAACACATTATGTCAATAACTTTTTTTAGAGACATTAAATATTGAATGGGGTCAAATTTACCCCAAAGGTAATAGGAGGGTTTAAAAAAAACACAAGGCATTATAGACGACAGGAAACAACCCATGCCTCTGACTTCGGACATAATCTCGACCGGTCTGAAAATAATAACAAAAATGTGAAGAAAATAAAAGATAAAAGTAGTTCTGCACCAAAAGCAAGCCCAACGTGTAAAACTTCGCGATGCCTTCACTTCTTCTCGGAATAAAGAGGGATTCCGACAGAGAGCCCCGCAGGAAGTCCTCCGCGCGTCTATCTTTGGAAGCACAGGTGCCTCTGATGAACAAGTCGACAAGCTGCAGGTGGCGAGAGCGGGAGACTCGGTTCGGTCTCACCTGAGTCCGCCGCGGATCTCCTGCGCAGGTTCTCCACATCAGCCGGCATCGACGGCGACTTTTTGTGGGACATATTTTGGTCCATCCCAAGAGTCGCTCCTCTATCAGCTCCCGCCCCACCCCCACACCACTTTATGAAGTCTGCCGCGCCGCCACTGGCTGCGGCTCGCGCGGGTCCGAGCCGCAGGGGGGCGGGGCTGAGGGGCGTCTCGCGCTTTCTTAACCCTCCTGTTACCTTTAGGGTCAATTTGACCCCATTCAATGTTTAACGTCGGTGTTCTTTGGGGTCAATTTGATCCCAGACTGTTTTGCACTGTGTCAAACATACAGGACTGTCTCAGAAAATTAGAATATTGTGATGAAGTTCTTTATTTTCTGTAATGCAATTCAAAAAACAAAAATGTCATGCATTCTGGATTCATTACAAATCAACTGAAATATTGCAAGCCTTTTATTCTTTTAATATTGCTGATTATGGCTTACAGCTTAAGAAAACTCAAATATCCTATCTCTAAATATTAGAATATCATGAAAAAGTATACTAGTAGGGTATTAAACAAATCACTTGAATTGTCTAATTAACTCGAAACACCTGCAAGGGTTTCCTGAGCCTTGACAAACACTCAGCTGTTATAAATCTTTTTTTTTACTTGGTCTGAGGAAATATTAAAATTTTATGAGATAGGATTTTAGAGTTTTCTTAAGCTGTAAGCCATAATCAGCAATATTAAAAGAATAAAAGGCTTGCAATATTTCAGTTGATTTGTAATGAATCCAGAATGCATGACATTTTTGTTTTTTTAATAGCATTACAGAAAATAAAGAACTTTATCACAATATTCTAATTTTCTGAGACAGTCCTGTATAAGAAATATCAACTTTTTTATATATTTAAAGGGCTATTTAGGTAGTCAACAAACAAACAGAAAGTACCTCACACTTAAACTTGGGAAACAATATTAATTCAAATAATTTTCTGTATGTTTTAATTGCTGGGGTCAAATTGACCCCGAGGGTAAAATATGTTAGTAAATGTTAGGTCTGCTCGGCCTGTATGGAGGACTTAAAATGTCTTAAGTATAGATAAATAAATAAATGCATTTATAAATACAAGAATAAATGCTTAAATGCTGAAATGCATGTATACATAAATAAATAAATACAGGAATAAATAAATGCTTAAATACATGTATAAATAAATACATTTAGAAATAAATACATAAATACAGGAATGATGAATAAATATAAGTTATAACTCAACAGGACATCATTAAATAAATATATTTCTACATTTGTATTTCTTCATTTATTTATGTAACATTTATGTGTCCTTGTATGCAAATGAGCTGGGGCGGTCCGAACCTCATTGTTAAACAGGATTATTTATTTATTCCTATATTTATTCATGCATTTATTTATACTTAAGATATTTTAAGTCCTCCATAGGCCTGCATGTGCGCTCTTTCCATCTTCCTCACCGTGGATATTTTTATATTTTTTAAATCTTTCGTCCGCAGAACGTTGCTTTTTAGACGAAAACACAAGGTTTTATAAGGTAACATTATTATATTCTGATAAAATGAGAAGTTTTTACTTCATGTTATCCAAGTTGCAAGAGTGAGGATGTCATCAAGAGGGAAACATAAAGGTGATGGCAAAACAGGAAAGGCACAAAGTGTAGGGTTCCTTTTATTTACATATAAAAACAAAAAGTACAGCTGCACAAAGTGACAGTAAACTTATTTTGACACAGTTGGGAGACTAAACACAGAAAGCAACTCAAAGCCGAAATCTTTTTGACAGCGTACAAAAACCGAAATGATTACTTTTAGGGCATACAAAGTAAAACCATAATCTTCATTTAGCCTCTTAATAATCTTTGAATTTAAACCCTTTGGGTGGATATCAGCTATTCTTTATTTTGCTACCCAACTCCCTATATTGTTGAATTTATAGCACTGTGGTAACTACTTTTAACATAAATATTCTCCATCATGCACATCTCACATGAATATCTAGAACACTTTCATTACAGAAACTGCTCAGCGTTGGGTAAGAATTACTTCAGCATCATTTATCCATATTGAGTGTAAAATGACAATACTACGTGACATTTTGGTTACAGCACAAGTACAGTGACAACTTTTTATAGCATCGTTGACTCTTCCCTTTTTTTTTAAATCATATCAGCAGAGAAATCAAGTGATCCAATATATAAATATGTACAAATAATACCCTTATTGGGAAATCTATGAACAACCTATATACATAACACATATTTAGAAAGAGACTGTAAAATAGTAGCATTTTAAGTAAAAAAGTGACTTCTAAGCCCACTGCGGTCTATAATACGTCAAACAAAAGATTTTGAAATGGATGAAGAAAGGAAAATACATATGAAGCCCAGTTTATATTGAATATGTACAACAGATTAACAAAAGTAGACATGCTGCAGTAAAAAATAACACTTTCAAGGAGAACTCATTGAGAAAAAGATAGCCACAGCATTGATTTCAATATTTCTTTTTTCTCACGGCAAAATGAAACAAGCTATATTTGTTGGTTTATTGCACCAGGCAACCGAGCATATGCAAATTGTACCTCTAGTTAGCTGTACATAAACATAGTAATGAATGGCTAAATAGTGGTGGGAAGAGAGCAATGGAGTCTAAAAAACATTAAATATAACACCAAAGAAGACCTGGGTTCAAAAGTATTTGCAAGTAGCCCGTAGCATTTTGTAAATCTGTGTGGTCTTCTGTAAGAGTTTGTGTTCACAGCCGTGGGGCAGTAAGAATTTCAAAGAGTAACAATGAAATGGACTTTTAAAAGGTTCCATCGGCTGCCTTCATCTTTAAATGTCCTTAATGGTAATAACATTTTTTTTTTAAAGTCGACGGTGTCAAATAAAAATTCCTCGTGAATACACAGTGGGTTCTGTTTCAAGCCATATAAAGTGTAGCTGCCTTTTGTCTCGTCATTATGGAGTTGCCTTTGAAATTTGATTGGACACAAATAAGGTTTAAAAAAAATATTCTTTCATTAATTTATTCACAACATATTTCTCGCCTTTATCCTTGTTTTTTCACAAAAACATATACAAAACTGAGCGGCTTAGTTCCATCTGGAACGCTGGGGAGGTGGAATTAGATGCAATTCAGTTCGTTTTTTTAAAAGTATCCAGCACTTCTTGTCGCTTACTGTCTGTGTACCGCAGAGCAATACACCGGAGCTGTGCTCTTAGAAGTCAGAGTCGGCATCCATGAGCTCCGCCTCCATTAAATTGGTCCTGGAGTGAATGGGTCCGTAGCCGGCCCTTCGTCCTGCCGGTACCCGAGCCACGTGGGCCAACCGCTCCGACAGCCCGCCGGTGAGATCCGTCTCCCCCGGGTAGCTGGAAGGTCCGCTGGGCTGCCAGCTGGAGGCTGAAGGGAGGCAGCGTGGGCCGAGACCCAGATCCTCCGGGCGGTCGTTGAAGGTGGGTGGGTGGCTGCGGCCGTAGCTGTACCGACTGCTCTGGTAAGACGGATAGGGGAAGTTCTGCTCGCGGGACAGAGGGTGGGAGGGTTGGACCTCCGGGTAGGACCCTGGCAGGACTTCGTCCTCCAGCTTCCGCTGTTGCCTCTGCTGCTCCTGCAGATTTGCAACCAGACTGGGGTGGCACGGCAGTTTGGGCAAGCGAGGCACCGAGCTGTGACCAAACTCGCGCTGGCGGTCCGCGGCTTCCTCCACTTGACGCGCTTCCTTCTTCCTCTTCTTCTTCTTCTTTTTCCTCTTTATCATCTCCGGTGAGATCTCAGCCTCCACCATCCACAGCCTGTTCCTCTCATCTGAGGGCGGCACTGTGAGGAAAACAACAGAGTGAGTTGATGGTCAACAGCTCTCGGATAAAGAAAAAGAGCATAAGATGAACACACAGATGGAAGGGAAATGGGATTTGCAAAGCTCTGCATGTGGAAAGCAGTCGGTGTAACGGCCTCCGGCTCTCACCTGGTGTGCCGGTCGGAGTAACGGAGATGTCCTGAGGCAGGATGGCACCTCGCCTCGCCACCATCTTGGTCACATGCTGCGCCCAGGCGGACGACACGTCATTCGATGGCTCGTTTAGCTCAAAATTGATTCCAGCTATGAATGAGAGAAGACAAAACCACAAACTCTCCGTTTACAAACGGGGACGGCCGAGGACGGCTTTAACCCTCTGGAGTCTGGGCTCATTTTCTCGATTTTACAAAAAAATGTAAATTCACCTTTTAAAGGCTTTTGCATATGACACATACCCACGTGTTATACATCAAACATTCCAGAATATTCTCAGCTCTCTTTATAATGAGGCCCAATTGTCCTCAGGCACAAGTGGAAAGAGAGAATATGGCCCTAAAGCTGAAAATTGAAGTTCGATTTTTCATAAATTCTTTACATCTCTTGTGAAAACACACCTTTACTCATGTGGACGAACTGTTTTGCTGTTTGAAATTGGTTTACCAAAGGTTCAAGTTCACAAAAGCAGTGAAATATCTGAATACAATGCTAGATACATGTAAACAAATGTCTAAAACAAAATTTTGTTTCATCGTTTTCTGAGTAGAAATGATGTGGTCCGTCACACCATTCGCCAAAATGATAAGAATGGGACTGAGAAATAAGGTAAAATAAAAAATAAATATTTTTTAAAAACGGAAACAGTGAAAAACGCGGTGCTGCGGGCGTCGACTTCAACGGGTTAAACCCAACGCACACTTCATGGCTCCTCCGCGGTGCCTCTATAGCTCCGGAGTGCTCCAAGCTAAACAAGCGCGGCGGCCGCAGCAGCCACACACAGTTTACACGAGCAGAGACGTGTCTTTCTGTTCTGAGCGGCAGACATAACAGTTGTCCCTGACTGCGTCGCCTCGAAGCCACACAAAAGCGAATGGAAAACATCTTCTCCCGGCCAAACGTGAAAGGAAAATAATAAATAGCGGTTGTTGACACGAGCTCTTACGGTGCCTAACCCCAAATATATCGGCGGGATACACACATCTCGGGATAAGTGAGAAGCAATCTTTTTGTACTTTCGGTCAAGCAGCCATGAACAAAAGGGGTGAATTAATGAAGGATATGCGTACAATAACGATACTAAAGCTGCTTTCACACAAAAAGCGATGTGATTTTTTCGCACGACCGAATCCCATGAAAAGTCAACGGGCGATGCGTTTACAGCGGCGCAATTTTCGCCCCTAGTTGAAATATTACAATTTTGAGGCGGTCATCTCGCAACTCGGGCCAATCAGCTCTCGAGTTGCTGTCCCGCCGCTGTTGAATCAGAACAAGATGGACAATATCCACGTCCACATCCACGTTGTTTGAAGCCTCAAAGCTTTTAGAACCACAACTACAGTCATTTTATTGTTCTGACCACAAATCTAAATAATGAAAATAAACAGTTTAAGAACAAAAGGTTCTCCGCTCTGACTCAGCCCTATAATGATAGTAATAACAAATATACATTGTCATTATATATAATATGGTTAAAGTCATTCATGAACCAACTTCCTTTTTTGTTGCCTGAACAGTCCTCATGGACTTCTCCCTGAATCTGTTCTGTCTCTACCTGTTTGTCACGATACTCATATTATAACTTCTATACATATTACATACCTGCCATAAATATCATGATACCCGATACCAGAATTCAATACACCATACAAACAATATGGTACCATAATTACGAGACTGGTATATTTATCTATAATAGTAATAAATAAAACATCTGTATGGTTCACTTTTTACCAACTTTTTCAACACTTAACAAATGACAGTAATATGAGTATTAATACAGCCAGATATGAATGAAACTACATGGTTCCATCATAGCATTGATTATACACTATGAGGCCGTTAGTCTCTGACCAGATGATCCACAGTTCATCAGGATGAGCAGCTGGAGAGTTACACAACTTTACAGACTGAAACATTTCACTTCTGGCATCTTTTTATTTTTTAAGCCGAAGTCTCTAAAGCTGCGCCACTTCTCTCGCTGTGAGCTGCGCAGCGCAGTGTGCGCAGACAGCTCGACACGGAGCAGCGCGTGCGCTCTGATCGCTCTCTTAATGAAGTATCGATACAAAAAA
Source organism: Pseudoliparis swirei (assembly GCF_029220125.1). Lineage (NCBI taxonomy): Eukaryota > Metazoa > Chordata > Actinopteri > Perciformes > Liparidae > Pseudoliparis > Pseudoliparis swirei. The sequence goes on along the minus strand of NC_079397.1, from coordinate 14,358,753 downwards.
TATGCTAAATCACATCGTGTTTAACATACGGGTACTTTGTTAGCATCGCTACACCGTGCAGCGTGACAGGAGTAGATGTAGCGGGCTAACATTCAAGCTAACCTGAACCCCCAAACGCTGTGGACATCTGAACGCTGATTGGCCGAGACGCGACACGTCCCATCAAAGATGTTTTATTGCGAAGAGCAACACTTCACACTTTTCTCCGCGTCTCACTGCAATCTCAACGGCAGCGGGCCAGGTGACCCCAAAAAAAAACTCTTCGGATCTCCACGATTCACGTGGATGACCTATTTTGAGTTCAAAACGGTGAATTTCACCGAAAGGTGACAAGTTTGCAGGTATGACAAGAACACATATTATATATTATAATGTTATGAACACAATAACAGCGTTTAGATGTTCCGCTCTCGTAGCGCTGGAAGCGGAAGTCTTCCAGACGTAACAGTGACTTCATCGGTGAAAGTGACCGAGCTGAGTGAGCCTACGGGTGATGTCATGTATAAATATATATATTATATTAATGTCATGAACCCAAACACGAGGGCGTTAGTGTGTGGGACGTCCACAACAAGTATAAAGCAGAACTAGTGGTTAGTTATTCCGTGGTGGATGAAGGAGATGATAACGGTCTTTACGGAGACGAGACACGGAGATAAGCCCCGCCCCTCGCGGAGCGTCTCGACGCTTATGGCGTGAACACGGCGAACGGTCGAGCGAGTAAAGTCACGCGTTTTAGGCGACGCGAAAAATCGCATCGCTTTTGGTGTGAACGCACCTTTACATGTGACATGTATGGAGGACTCAAAATGACTTAAGTATAAATAAATAAATAAATGCATGAATAAATATGGGAATAAATGAATAAATGCTTAAATAATTGTATAAAGAAATAAATAAATGAAGAAATACAGAAATGTAGAAATATATTTATTTAATGATGTCCTGTTGATTTATAACTTATATTTATTCATTCCTGTATTTATTTATTTATACATTTATTTAAGCATTTATTTATTTATTTATACATTTATTTATTCATTTATACATTTATTTAAGCATTTATTTATTTATACATTTATTTAAGCATTTATTTATTTATTCCTATATTTATTCATGCATTTATATATTTATTTATTTATACTTTAAGTCATTTTGAGTCCTCCATAGACATGAGCTCCACCACAAATAATCCAAATCAGACGCCTTGCAGTTTCAGTTCTCTACCACAAGGTGGAGCTATGCAAACATCATCAGGGACAGCCTCCACTGATTCAATCCCAATCCCAGTAGAGGACAATGTAGTTTTCTGTTCTCTGTATTAAAATGTACTGAACTTATCCGAAAGTTGAGACTCAGTCGGGATGAATGATCTCCGCTGTAGAACTCACCCACTGGTCCTTCATGGGACACGGTGTGCATGCTGAAGGACAGCTCCTTTTCCGGGTCCTTGTGAAGTTCCTTCCTGAGCGCAAACGCCTTGGCGATCATCTTGCTCTTCTTGATCCTCTTGGGTTCATCGTCACTACGGCCAATAACCCTGCAATAATAAGGGAACAGAAGACAGGTTCAGAAAGAGAGACCCGATCCAGCAGCCATGTGATACTGGGCCGATATCAACACACGTTCTCTCTACGTCACATTGGGCGAGACGCTCTTAAACCCACACTGAAAACAATCATTCCAAGAAGTCGAATTACTGTTTTTTTTCTTCTTCTTCTTCGATAGCCAGAAGGAAAGTAATTCCTGGGAGTAAAATCCAAGTCACAGTGAGCCCTTGTGAGCGCTGTTACAAAACCAGGGATTAACACACACACAGACACACACTAGAGGTCTGCTACCGGTTTGGATGCATAGAGATTAGACTTTTCCCACGCTGTCATCATATCTTTAAAACCACATATGGACGTGGGCAGACATGGAGACACGATAGTAATGAAAAGGGACTGACAGAGATTAGAAAAGGCAGAAAAAGAACACTCAACACGATCTTCTGAATAAACATTTGTACAACTCTAGACACAGAAACGGTCTTTCTATTTAATGTTGCAGTTTCACTTGGTGTTCGCTTACTTGCACCAGGTCCGTTTCCAGATGAGGATGGTGGCCTTGGTCCAGACCCAGGTGCTCATGGCAATACCCGTCCCAAACATGGAGAACAGGTTGATTTTCTCCACCATCAGGCTGGGCCGGTTCTTAATGATGCATTCTGGGATCGGCTTGTTGGTCTGCGAGGCGATTGTCACGTTGGCTTCACACCTGTCGAAAAACATCGCAGGAGATTAAAAGCCAGCGGCTCGATCGCGCTTTCTACCCACGTGGCTGAGGTACGTTCACACGTCGGATCGGGAGAATAAGAAAGTCTTTGACGTGTCGGAGCGGTTTACATTTTTGAGGCGAAATTAATTCCAATCCAGCCAGTGTCAACACGGTGAGGAAATAGGGCTGCATTCACCGCTGCGGTGTGCAGCAGCAGCAGCAGCAGCAGCAGCAGACGGACAGTAAAGACTCACAGCACGTATTCTCTGAAGCTCCTCTCCCATTCCGCCTGGTTGAAGAAGTCGTAGAAGTGGCAGCCGAAGGTGATGAAAACAAAGCCGAAAGCGAGGAATCCAAAGATACCTGACGAGGAGGAACGGCACAACAAATGGAAATGTACCGTAGGATATTAGTATGTTACATGTTCAAGTAGAATTAAATGTAAAATCAAGAATCACGCTCTTTGCGCGTGCCTTTCCCCCCTCATTTCAACATTTCTGGTAACCCTTTGAAGTCGACGCCCGCAGCACCGCGTTTTTCACTGTTTCCGTTTTTCTAAATATTTATTTTTTATTTTACCTTATTTCTCAGTCCCATTCTTATCATTTTGGCGAATGGTCTGTCGGACCACATCATTTCTACTCAAAAAACGCGAAAACTAAATTTGGTTTTAGACATTTGTTTACATGTATCTAGCATTGTATTCAGATATTTCACTGCTTTTGTGAACTTGAACCTTTGGTAAACCAATTTCAAACAGCAAAACAGTTCGTCCACATGAGTAAATGTGTGTTTTCACAAGAGATGTGAAGAATTTATGAAAAATCAAACTTCAATTTTCAGCTTTAGGGACATATTTTCTCTTTCCACTTGTGCCTGAGGACAATTGTGCCTCATTATATAGAGAGCTGGGAATATTCTGGAATGTTTGATGTATAACACATGAGTATGTGTCATATGCAAAAGCCTTTAAAAGGTGAATTTACATTTTTTTGTAAAATCGAGAAAATGAGCCCAGACTCCAGAGGGTTAAGGATTAAAAATCTTCACGTGTTGTGAAGACGGACTCTTAACACATTTCATTTCTTACACCCATGACTCTCAAACTGATAAAGACCAGGATGAAGTTCGCCCTCCTTCTATCTCTCAAGTCGCCACCACCGGGGTGTGAAGTGGCACCAGATGAGGAGAACGTACCAAGCCTCAGCATCGTTTCTTTGATTTTGCTGGCAGCTTTCTCACTCAGTAGTCCCGGGTGGTTGCTCTTAATGGAAAACAAAGTCATGACGCCTAAAAGGAGAAATGAAGACAGAATCAATCAGTGTTGGTGGCTTCGGGGGATGAATTTGAGGAGCCCTTCTGGATTACGACAACGCTCGTAAGATTTGGATGGGAGAGTTCAATCTGCTCACCGAGCCACTTTACGAGAACACAATACTCACCCCGAATGAGGAAGTAGCCGCCGACGACGAGCACCAGGCCGATGGGGGCCAGCACAAACCCAGCTCGGTATCTGTAGTTCTTATAGCCGACAAAACAGATCCCGCTCACGGAGTCTCCGTCCACCTGTGGTTTTACGGGAAAATAACGTACCGTCAACCCCTTCTGCAACCTCGAGAGTGTCAGACTGTTCGAGGCGAACGGCTCCCTTCGCACCTCGGCGATAGCCAGGATGGCCACGGTGAGGACGAAGGGGATGGACCAGGCGACCATGTGGAAGTAGGAGGTCCTGCCAGACAGCGGCTGCTGCGTGGTGCCCAGGGCTTTGAAGGACGTGTGCCAGGCGTAGGTCAGCATCACAAACCAAATCACGCCCGACATCAGGGAGTAGTACACGATGATGAAGATGGTGACGCACGACAGCGTCTCTGAAGACCTGTGGGGGGGGGGGGGGGGAAAGGCACAAAAAGGATTTTTTTTTTTTTAGGAGTTGAGAACGATCTCCAGGTTTTTAAATCCGAGCGGTCGAGGACGTTCGACGTACGACGGCTCGCCGAGTCGCATGGTGTTGTCGCTCTTGCACACAATCTCGTCGCGTGCGCCATCCAGGAACTGGGCCAGCCAGCCGATACTGCCCACGAAGAAACAGGCGTTGATGTAGAAGAGAATGACTGCCGGGTAGCGGTTGGAGTTCTTCCAGTCGGCGAGAAACGTGGCCTGAAACGGAGGGAAAAGGGCGAGGAGAGCTATTACTGCGAGCTATTTTCTTTTTTAACCCTCTGGAGTCTGGGCTCATATTTTCGATTTTACAAAAAAAATTAAATTCACCTTTTAAAGGCTTTTGCATATGACACATACCCATGTGTTATACATCAAACATTCCAGAATATTCCCAGCTCTCTATATAATGAGGCCTAATTGTCCTCAGGCACAAGTGTAAAGAGAAAATATGTCCCTAAAGCTGAAAATTGAAGTTTGATTTTTCATAAATTCTTCACATCTCTTGTGAAAACACACCTTTACTCATGTGGACAAACTGTTTTGGTGTTTGAAATTGGTTTACCAAAGGTCCAAGTTCACAAAAGCAGTGAAATATCTGAATACAATGCTAGATACATGTAAACAAATGTCTAAAACCAAATTTTGTTTTATCGTTTTTTGAGTAGAAATGATGTGGTCCGTCACACCATTCACCAAAATGATAAGAATGGGACTGAGAAATAAGGTAAAACAAAAAATAAATATTTTTAAAAACGGAAACAGTGAAAAACGCGGTGCTGCGGGCGTCAACTTCAAAGGGTTAATATAGTTTGTTTCTATCTACCGGCTCTGTAGCATTCTGAGATACATTTTTTGATGAGAAGTGCGTTACGAATAAAATGCATTATTATGATAATCTCAGGAAGAGGAAGGTTTTCCCTGGAAAGAGGGAAATCTCCTTCCTAAAAAATCAAACTCTCAGAGTGACGTCGTCGTGTCTCACCAGGGTGAAGAAGGTGCAGAAGAGGGTGATGGTGCCGAAGTAAGCGATGTAGGCGTGCATGTCGTTGTGCTCCTCCTCGGTGAACAGCGGGTTGTCACACTGGATGCCGCAGCCCTCCACGTCCTTGTACCAGCTGGACTGAATGTCCGTCTTCACCAGGGGAGCTTCGCACTGGCCGGACATGTTGAACTTCAGCTTCTGCACCTCATTCTGCACACAGAGGACACAAATTCAACCTGTGTCCCGTGACCTCTGACCTGCAGTGAAAAGGGGAAACCCTCCCCACACCCCATCGGGGATCAAGTCTCACACAGAAAAGGAGAGCGAAGCGTACCAAACAGCCGATTGGGAATTTGTCACACTTGAGGAAGCTGGGCCAGCCTCTCTCCTGGTCCACGATGCTGCACGGCCGACGCGTGGCCAAACACAGGCTCTGGCTGGGCAGCTCGACCCGACCGTTCTCACACTTGGGCATGTAGATGGCACAGAGCAACGGCTGGATGACGGACCAACAGCGAGGAGCGTTCCGCAGGCCTAGGACGGGAGGAAGAAAATGTCTTCAAACATCCTGAAAACATTCAAGTTAGATGTGAGAGACGTCGGACAGGACACAGGATGGATTCATTAGACCGATGGTCATCACCTGGATAAGCATACCGAGAACTTATGACAGGGACGAGTAAATACACAGACCAATCGGTTTGATTACAAAAGACTGACCGACTGTGACCACCTTCACTCACATCGTCTAATTGAGCAACGGCAATTTAAAAAACTTGATTAGTCGATTAATAATCAGTGACTCGACTAATCAGAAAAATGGCAAAACTTGCTGATTCCAGCTGCAAGTTTTTTTTGCGACCGTCCCTTATCATACATGGTAGTTCATTACCTTCGCATTGAAAATGCGGAAGGTTATGTTTTGATCGCCGTGTATTTATTTATTTATTTGTATGCGTGTCCCTCGCATAACTCAAAAAGTATTAAACCGAATGGCATGAAATTTGGTGGGATGATTGGTTATTATCCGGGGATCATTTGGTTAGATTTTGGGATCGATCGGATCAAAGGTCAAGGTCATGAAAAGGTCAACATCTTCTTTTTACCATAGCACGGTCAATTTTTATCCAATTGGCATGCAACTAATGCCAAAGTGTTCATAATTCAATGCCCAATCTTGTGATATGCGAAGGTATGCGCTCTACTGAGTGCCCGTTCTAGTTTATTATGGTATGTCGGACAAAACGAGCAATCTGAAGACATCACATGTGGCTCTCATTTTGTCCACCAACTGATTCGTCGAGATAATATAAGCAGATTATTAGATATGGAAAATAATCAGTCGTTGCTGCGCTAATTTGAGCAGCCACAGTTTTCACAAAGACATAATTCATTTGGGAACAGTCTTGAGAAACGCTTGGAATATGAAATATGAATGCAAATGCATCTCGGAGGACTCCTGGACATCTTGCATGTGTGTCGACTAAAGTAGCACTGTTTCCAATGTTACATCCAGCATAGTAAGCATGCATTTTATCCACCACAATCGATCTACTTATTAATCATGAACACAGCTGGAGACAACAGATGAATGGATAATCTCTCTCTGCTGTCAAGGACACAGCAGCCAGAGGAAACCACAAGGAAACCGTGTAAACGAGGGGAGCCACCATTAGTAGGTGCTTATGAATGTAAAGCCGGATATCTAAAAGCCTTTTATGAGCGAGAGTGTCCTATTGTTGGCTCTCCAACACCTATGAGTGATTCCTTTTGTTGCCTTTAATGGCTTTTAACCCTTCAATTCCTGTTGAGGCTCTCTCCCCACATCCAGCCTCCACCACAGCCCATTGTCAAAACAATTAAAATTATTAGCACACAAAACAATGCGGAATACAAATGTATAGTGTACTTAATATTTGATAAATGGAGTATAGGAATTAGTTATTAAGTAGCACTTTCCCAAATAATGTAAATGATGTGAATATTCATATTCAAATTGCAACCATGACTTCCAAGCTCTTACTTAATATTTGATATATGGAGTATAGGAATTCGTTATTAAGTAGCACTTTCCCAAATAATGTAAATAATGTGAATATTGATATTCAAATTGCAACTATGACTTTCAAGCTCTTACTTAATATTTGGTATATGGAGTATAGAAATTAGTTATGAAGTAGCACTTTCCCAAAACATTTAAATAATGTGAATATTCATATTCAAATTGCAACCATGACTTCCAAGCTCTTGCTTAATATTTGATATATGGAGTATAGGAATTAGTTATTAAGTAGCACTTTCCCAAATGATGTAAATGATGTGAATATTCATAACAACATAGTGTCTGTGTACTTTTTAAGATGTTATCTCCCATGGTCCAGGGAAACGGCCTCGACAGTTACAACACATGTATTGTTGGATTTCACTTCTTCTACAATACTTCTACTCAAGCAGTGGAGATGGGTCGCGTAGTGGGGGCCATTCGTTCTCACCGGACCACATGGTCAGCTTCTCGAAAGCCTCGTCCTGGGTGAAGGAGTCCTCGGCCAGGGCCAGGGAGGTATGCGTGTAGGGCAACGAAGAGCCCAGGCATGTGTTGTACTTCAGAGCCTCGCAGGTCGACGTCTTCTTGCAGTTGTCCTCGAACACGGTCCCGTTGGGGGACAGCGCCGCGCCGCAGCCCGAGAGCCAGGCCGCCAGGACGCAGAGCACCCCGCACAATCCAACAATGGGGCTCCGAGCCTGGGAAGACATCTTGGGAGCGAGAGGTTCTCAACCGGAAAAAAGAAAAAGAAAAAACACCACCACCACAAAAAAAAGAAGACAAGAGATCACTTTGGTTTCAGGGGCTTCGCTTGTCCTGTTTCTCGGGACCCCCAAAGAGGACGTTTTTCTTCATTCGATGTCGAGTGAGCTACCAGAGTCGGCATGGCGAGGGGGGATCTGCGGGGCGCTGCAAAGTTTTCTCGCCGTCCTCCCGAACTTTTTTTATTCTGCGCTCCTCGTCCGATCCTCGCTGGAGCCTCTTAAATTCCTTCATTATCCAAAAATCCGAACAGCTTCCTCGACCCCCCCCCCCCCCCCACAAAAAAAAGAAACGGTCCTCACTTCCAGAAGAAGAAGAAGAAGAAAAACAACAACAAACGCGTCGTCTGTTCAGAAGCACGCAAAGTGTCCATTCGAGGCTTTTAGGCTGCTATGAGAAAGACATCAGGGCCGAGAAAGTTGCTCAGTCGCCCTCCCCCCACCTCCACGAAAAAAAGAAGAAAAAAACTTGCCATGAAAAAAAAAGAAGTCTGGATGTCTGTAATAGGATCTCCAGTTCAGACGCACCACCCCTTTCTCTCCTCCTCAGCCCCCCCTCCTCTTCTTCACGACGGCAGAAAAACAAGATGGTCCATTCTCCCACATTTCACACAGTGCCTGAAGTGTCTGATGAGACGTTTTTGAAGCCGTGTGCAGCTCAGTGTCTGGATGTTGTTGTTTAGTTTGTGTGTGTGTGTGTGTCTGGTATGCACATGGTGGGGGGAGAGCCCGAGCAACAAAACCTCCCATCCCCCTCTGCAAGTGGAAGAATGTGCCTTATGGCAGGCCTTCTCGTCTCAAAGACCCCCCAAAACAACACGGACCCCCATCCGACTGGTCCACTCTCATGTGAGAGGGGCTTCTGGTGGGTTGTGCTGAATCACAGAGCATCTTACACACGACATGTCACCGGTGCAAACTTCAAGAAGTTTCTCACTTTTATGATGAAGGACCCCCCCCCCCCCCCCAGATGGTCCTCAAAGCAATAAACAGTGGTCATAATACAGCAGCCAATGATGACGGGGTGGTAAAAATGCAATGTTGTCAAATCACAATTGTATTTCTGATGCTGTCATTTTTCTCGACGTGACAAGCGCCTCTTCATAATCTATGATGTGCTTCTTATCCTCAAAGAAGATTTGAGTGTAAAAACGAACTAATTAAAGACAAAGTGAAAGAGATGTGAATACACAGCAAAACACATGATGTACAAGACAATACCTGAGATTGTGTACATTTATTAAACCATTCATGTGGAGAAAAAAAATCCATAAATACTGTATTATAGTAAATACAAACATGTATGTCATATTATGGGCAATGGTCATAAAGATATCCTACATAATTAAATATTAGTGAAATAACACTGTGATATGACGTGGTCAAATCTGTTCTGGCGATGCCACTTTTTTAAACTACACTTTAGACATCAGAGGTTCTATCAAACAGATGTGACGTTTATAAATTGTTGGCCTTACACAAAATCAAAAATACATATTATTCCGGTTACCAGAACAATGAGCAGTTTAAGTAACTGTGCCCTGATTTCTGGAAGAAGATATCATATTGCTGTTGAGTTTTTCAAATGTATTATTTTAGTGCATTGAACACCATTACATTGGCGAGAAGGCGACATCTCTATGGCCAATATCTCCAAAAAGGCAACATATTCATACGGCAGTGGTGTGCATGAGAGTATCGGAGGGAGCGGGTGGAGGCACACAGTTCATAACTCAGAACAACATTGAGTCAGTTTCCTCCAGGACATTCAGAACTCCCGGGGCTTCTTCCCGTGGTCAAGGTGGCCGCCAGAATATTAAAGTAAACTCTAAATGTACGCACAGTTCCGTGATGTCCGGCCGCTTTACGTTCATTGTGATGTTCTCGAATGAGCCAGGACACTAAATCTCCACCGCGGTGCCGCTGTTATCGCATTAATTGGACAGTGCACTTGTGGTATTTGCATGGCTGTCGATGCTTTGTTTTTCTCCTGGTGTTCTGAAAGTAAAACTGGGCTAACTCTGGTACCTCCTCTGTGTGTGTGTGTGTGTGTGTGTGGGCCTCCATGAAACCCATAGCAACATGGCCGCCTGAATGAGTCAGAGGCAAAAAAAACAGGGACCACACACAGAGCAGCGAAGCTCAGTCCAACACACACACACACACACACACACACACACACACACACACACACACACACACACACACACACACACACACACACACACACACACACACACACACACACACACACACACCTGTGCCATTCCAAATTGGTAATAAAGTAGTTTTAGTTGCGTGCTGACGGGGACCTCAGCCAGTGAGGGGAGTTACTGCAGCTCTAAACTAACACACAAATGTCTTGTTTAGATTGAGGACTTGAAACACGCAGCTCTGCTTCTGCTCGCAAAGATTACAGGCGTCAGGTTTCAGGCCGAAAATGCCTCTCGACTGCTTTCCATTCGTCCGGCGGAGAAACCGGGTGCGGATGAGAGCTTGTGTAGGTTTGTGCTTCTTTCGTTACATTCGACCTTTTTCCAGAGCGTCTCTGGACGACGATGGAAAAAGTCTCCAGTTGAGCGACAGCTCTTCATTTGAGAGATTCATAAACGATTTGCCTCAATTCATGACGTGACGAAAAGAGATAACGACTGTGGATGACTTCCACAGACACAAAAAGCACGTAACCCAAATACAGCTACACTTTCCTTCGCCGTCAGAGCAAATTAAGATGTAATTGGTAGCGTACAACAAGGTGAGATTATATTTTGGGGTTTCAGTTTCAAGTACATTTTTTCTTTTTCTTTCTTTCCAGTCAGAGAACCTCAACCACTGTCTGCTCACCGATTGGCCACCCAACACAAACATGGCCGGTTGTAGTGACCATGTCAACAAAATAGCGCCAGAGGGCCTCCAGCCTTCACACAACTGTTTTCTCTAGTGGGAACTTGGGAACAGGGATTCCCAACTCCGTTTGCTTTGGAATTTAACATCATTTCAAAAGGAAGAAGAAAGAGGTGACAACAGCATATCATCGACATTAACTTTCTTCAAAGCCGATGTGGTTTGGCAGCATATCGAGACAACATACAGTCAGACCCTGGGGGATAAACTTTTATGTTCATAGTCAAATGAATCCTCCAATATGTAAAAAGTTTATTATACAGTTAGAATTTTCCTTTCTTATAAGAAAGGTGGATGGCATCTCTTGGGCCTATTGTAACTTTTTAAAACTCATATAAAAAGGCATGTGAAAGTTTTAAAAAAACTATCTGATGTGCATGCTTTATCCATCACCATGCATTTGACAGGTATTTCAACAACACATTGAAAACATGGATATTTGAGGGTACACATTGTCAATACAAAAATAAAAACATCAACCAAATACCAGATATGCATCTCACAGACATGAGCAACACTGCTGAGCATGCATAAGTCTGACATTCCTTTATTACATTAAAAAAGGCAGGTAGTTAAAATTTGACGCATCATGGATTCAGTCGAAACAATAGAAATACAAATGCATTAACTCCCACTCCCAGTTGGTGTCTTTGACTTGTAAGAGAGTATACTGATTTCAGTTTTTAAAGTAAAGGTCAATATGACCTTGACCCCCAAATACCCTCCTCAAGTACCATCTGAAGTTAGGTAAAGTCAAGCACGGTCTACGTCCAGTGCGTGGCAACAGAGTCCCGGTTCTTCATGCGTTTCCTTTGACCTCCACTTACATAGGTCCAAGTATTTTAAGTCTGCAGCATCGTCTTGTTGTCGTTTCAGGTCCAGTGATATGAAAGCCCGATACAGGCAGAGATGACTGATCCCTGCCTTTCTGTGTCTCTGCTGCTGCTCATCAGAATCTGGTCTAATCCGGTGTGGGTCAGCTCCACGGATCAGAGCGGTGCCTGGCGTTGTAGTTCTGGAGCTTGATCTGGTCTTTGATCTGGTTGATCAAAATCTGAGACAAGAGGATGCCAACCAGCTGCAGAAGAGAACAACACACAAGCAGAGGGCTCACCAGCTGAGCTATGTGTGTGTGTGTGTGTGTGTGTGTGTGTGTGTGTGTGTGTACCATATCCTACCTGTGGTATGGCCAGTCCCAGGGCTATGCCTCCCAGAAGGAACATGTTACTGTGGATCCAGTTCACCAGTGCGTCTATGCAGCCGTTGGTGTGGATGTGGCTTCCAGCTTCAACGTACTGCAACAGCTGCATGCCGTGACCGCACATGGTGTTGATGACCTGCTGCACACGTACAAGACACGTGCATCAAGAGCGTATTCCTATGCCGCCAGCCAGGAGGTCGGTGCGGCCCGTTACCTCGTCTTTGGGTTGGACGCAGCAGGAGAAGGGGACGGAGCAGCGCTCTCTGCTGGGGTTGTCCTGCTCGCAGGCGAAGTACATGTTCTGGGACCAGTCGGTGTACGTCACACCGCCGCAGCAGCCAAACTGAAGAAGAAAAACGTAGATGGAAGACATTGGGAGATGTGTTCATCCACTGTGGATGTACCCATGATGGTGACGGGCAGTATGTGGACTAAGTCCGTACCTCTTTCTGACCAAAGTCAATGAGGTTCTGCAGATCAATGTCCTCTCGGTAGTGGACAATGGAGTTATTGATCATCTTCGTCACTCTATGCAGAGCCTTGGCAGAGGACGACAAGAAGATACATGATGAAGATAATGTGTATCATAATATTTTTTTCTTTTTCTTTCATAGGTCTAATTTGCCAATAACCAATTGATGTGAAGGGAGTAAAATAAGTGGCATTGTGCCTTGGGCTGGTCACACTACAATGACTCTCGCATTTATTAGACATGCTTCATTAGAGTGCTTTCACACTCGGGCTCCGGATGTTCTGTGATTCATCCGTGGTGAGAAAACTTTTCCAAAGTGTCAGACGCCTTTAGAGGTGAGCATTTCCCCACTCAAAAGGGTTATGATGGTCAGAGAGACCCTGCTGAGGACGACGGGCACACACGATGAGCTCCCACAGGAAGGTTTCTGACACTTTGTGGAGAAATTCCTGTTTAATCAGCATTCTTGACATCAGGTAGCTGGATGGTCTTGGCAAAGCAGGTGTTTAGCAGCATTATCTGTGAGAAAACTGCTATTCATTTCAAGTGTTTGGCAAATGTTGCAGCAGTTACAGGCAAAGCCCACAAGAGGTCAGTGTTTCACCAATCTACACAATCTGAAAGGGGCAAATGAAGTAAAGTCCAGCCGGTCTTCAAGGTGCCACATTTTTGTCTCGGCTTCTCACAATGCTTATCTTCAATGTTTTGAATAAATTGGGAACTTGGAAAAAGCAACAACATTCATTTATGCAGGAATGATGACACAATATAAAATAGATAGATGATAGAGAAACCCCCTCCACATTATTTCATTACCTTGTCAGAGAAGACGAAGGCCAGAATCCCAGCAGTCAGCTGGAGCAAGAAGATCAAGGTCAGACAGATACAGAACTGCGATAAGGAAAGAGAGAGACATGATTACAGCACAGTTCTGGATTAATTCTTTAGATGACAGATTCCATGAGACCCCGAGTCTCCAAACTAACTCAGCTGTTATCGTTACCCCCAACATGCAGAACAAGAATTCAGATGAAGAATTCGAGAGCAAGAACAATAAGCGTGTCAACGAAATAGGGATGATTTCAAAATAAAATCTAAAGCACAAATACTGTCCATGCAGGCACCAAAAGAACAAACGGGTTTACGGTCTGCAGAAGGCAGATGTTTTCTCGCAGGGAGCCCACGCAGCCACAGAAGGTGATGATGAACATGAGGAAGCCCACGACCATTAGCATCATAGCGGGGTCCACTGCCAGACACGCCAGAGCGGCCTCTGAAAAGAGGAAGAAAAGAGGGGATTACAGACTGATGTGAGAGAATTAAGCAGAATTAATCCTCTGGAACAGTGACAGGAAACATTCATGGAGGTGGGCTTTCAAGCATCTTTCTCCATCTCTGCCAGTATCCATAATGTTAGAGATGCATTCCCTTTACAACAACATAGATGTCGATGCTGTGTTGTTAAGTGGAAGCTCAAAGCCAAAAGCACGGTCCCGACATGCATTGCTCCCACTGTCTCACTATAAACACGAGAAGAGTCTGAAAGGATCATTTACCTGCATGTTTCATCATGCGGGCGTACACGCCGATGGCCACCATCACCAGGGAGATTATCTAAGAACAAAAAGGGAAAAGACATATCTTTACACTACGTCTTAAAATATTATATTGGGGGCACGATGAGGAGAAAGCACACCATGTCCTGTATAAGTCCGTACTTGTCCAAGGAGTGGCACCACCACTCACCAGGTATACATGAGTCATATAGTCCATAGACATGGCTATGCTTGTAGAATAAATGCTAATTTCCCCCCAAAATACACTCTACACTGGATGATTTTATTTTTTATTTAGGTCAGTGCTCCCAATAGGAATCAGTGTTTAACTAGAAGGCCGAGACTTTTTCTTTTGAAATGCCATCCACTCTGATACCATTTGACTAAATCAACCTGGCAGCATTCTGTACCTGTCCTAAAAATATAAAGAGCCTTTCACTCAGCGCTCCTCTCTCGGTCACAACAGAATAATAGGGAGCCTTTTACACTCTTCCCACCATGAATGAAATGGATCCAGTTACCACAGACGCCGAACCTTCCCGGGGTGGGAGGGCGACGCAACATTTGTCTGCTCCTTTTGTAAAGGTTTCACAGTGAATAAACCACCTGAAGCAAACAAGTGTACCAACTCACCAAACAGCTGATGCCGTGGTTCATAAGCAACAAGAGACACTCCATGACACTTTCAGACGAGAAAAGAAACGTGCCATTCACAGTTATCTTTGGCGTTTCCTAGAGTGTGGGGGAGCCAGAGGCAACAGAAATGACAACAACACATTCCACGCTTCAAGTTTTTACAAAGCCTCGTCCTGTTTGTGCACGGCCAGAAGTCATGGAGAGTCACACAGGTGGGTTTCAGAGAGGCTGTTGAAAATAGAGAAGGAAATGGAGAAAGGAAAGCACTGCAGACTTTATGATGTCGGGAAGCACTTCTGAAAACATTTGTTCATGTTCTCCATTAGATATGGACGATGATTTAGCTATTTTAGTTCTCACTATTTGTAACTGGCAGCATTTACAAAAGCAAAAGTCTCTACTAAACCCGACGAGATTAATTTTCAACAAAAGATTTGCTTTAAAAATGTTTTAAGCCAGAAATCTCCTTATGTTACAGTCCCTGAGCACCTGACACTGGAACCCACCGATATGAACTTTGGTTTGTTAGCAGTCCACTGCAAAGCTCTGCTGGATTCTTGATGTTTTGGAGGATTAAGTCGTACAATTATTAACATCCCATGTGGGAGACAAAACGCCTCGTCAGACAGCCATGACACAACTGATGAAATCACCTGCTGTGTCCTGCAAAACTGGTTTAAATGAATAACATGTAACATCTCACTTAGTGTGCAATCTGCGACTCAAAAGAGTGTCGCAATGTTTCCACCAGAAGTGAGGACCCACTTGTGCACGACCCATCAGCATATGAATCAATGAAGGTTTGTGTTCCTTAGCAACAGAGTAAGTCGTGAAAGGACCTATAGCCTGAAAAGAAATCACAGCAGACTGAGTGCAGGTGTTGTAAACAGAGAGAGAAGAATGACAACGATGCGTTCAGGTCCAACAGGTTCTGAGCTCAACGTCCCCTCTGACAAATTATAATCGGCCTAAATGAACTTCTGATTTAAAAAGTAAGAATATAACTTATGTGCGTGCATGAGTGCGTCAGCTTTACATATTAACTTCCCTTTTCCTCTTCCTTGTCACTAGCCGTTTCACTTTTTGAATAATCTGAAATAAAGCAGCGGATGCTCCTCCTGTCAGCAGACATGAACTCACGTTGGAACTTGAAACTGTAACTCTTGTTTAGTTTTTTAACTAGTAGGGTTTGACTCCAGCTATACAGGAAACAAAATGTGACAAGCAGATAAGCGTAATGATTAACCTGCGCGCGGAGAACAGTAAACACGGGTGGTTTCCACGGTCTTTGTTACACGCTGTGTTGAACAGAAAGGAGAAAAGCTCACCCAAAATATGAAATTAAACAAGAACACCAGGTACTTGACAACTGGACTGACGAGGGAGTAGTCGTCTCCGGATCCAGGTGCGCCTCTGCGTCCTGCCATGGTGACGGCTCCAACACGCGTGTTATCCAAGTGGACGCACACACGGGAGATTAACTGTCTGAACCCCGGGGTCACCGTCAGTCAAAGCAAAGAGCGACTCCTCCTGACACCGTTTCGGTGAGTCGTTCCCAGCTGCCTCGCCAGCACCGACTGGGCGTGTGACAACGGGGTGTTACCGGTGTGTCTCGCGCCTTTCCCCGCGGTCATATGATACAACCTGCTCCCGACCCTTGATTTGCCCGGAAGGTCTGAAGCGAAAAAACAGTTTAGGACTTCATCAGAAAAATAGTGTTTCCTTTAGAAGGTGTTTTCACAAAATGCACGTGTTTCATTTTGTTGGTATTCTTTATTTTTTTATTTACTGGGTTCGTTCGTCGTGAAAGTGTAATACTAAAAGGTGCATTTATTTAAACTAAACTTTTTTATTAGTCAATTTAAAAATAGCTTGTGTGGAAGTAAAGACACGACGTATAGTTACATTATATAGTTTAAAACAGTTACATCATGACTCGTCAAACATTTCTCGTATATTTATCAGACATGCATAGTTTTGCTTGGATAATGTCACAGCAGTAATTAGCACAGGTGTTACCAATTACATTAACGGTGGTTGGATCCAGTAAGACATGGCGGTGTGACAGGAAGCACAGCACCAACAGCCTGAAACGGAAGTGGCTCAATTCACCTTTGCTTTTAATACAAAGAAAAACAGGTTTATTGCACATAAAACACTAGTTCTGCAATACAGTCTCTGATTTGCTTATTTGTAAATTAGCTGTCCATATAGTTTTCCTGTTTGTAGTCTATATACGTACGACTGATAACAGATAACAAGAAAGCTGTTTAAAAATAATCTACCACTAACATGCTTAATATGGAGGACTTAAAAGGACCTAAGTATAAATAATCAAATGAATAAATGCATGAATAATACAAGAATAAATAAATGCTTAAATAAATGTATGTATAAATAAATAAATACAAGAATAAATAAATAAATACAGGAATGAATAAATATAAGTTATAACTCAACAGGACATCATGAAATAAATATATTTCTACATTTCTGTATGTCTTCATTTATTTATATCTCTATTTATGTGTCCACACGTATTTCTTCATTTATTTATGTGTGACATTTGCGTGTCCTTATATTCAAATGAGCTGGGGCGGTCCGAACCTCTGTCTAAACTAAGCATGTTTAACAGGCACGTGCACAGATAGAGCCCTAGTGGTGCTCAAGCACCAGCCCCTTTGCCCTGGATGAGTAAAGTGCCCTTTTTGCTGGAGACATATTTTTTTTATTCATCCGTATTTAAGAATAAAAGTTACTCTTTTTGTCATCAAGTCCCCCCAAATGTGTTTTAATATCCGACGGGGCATTTATTTGAGTTATTGTGAGAATTTCGCCCCCCCCCCCCTCCCTCCTCCACTTCCTCCTCCGCACAGTGCTCCTCGCGCCACCAAACGGTGC
Source organism: Pseudoliparis swirei (assembly GCF_029220125.1). Lineage (NCBI taxonomy): Eukaryota > Metazoa > Chordata > Actinopteri > Perciformes > Liparidae > Pseudoliparis > Pseudoliparis swirei. The sequence continues at coordinate 14,341,096 of NC_079397.1, read as the reverse complement.
ACCTCCTTCTCCTCTGACCCGCAGCACCAGACACACCTGACGGTGTTTGTCCCCTGACGTTGTTTTGTGATAAATCAACCACAACATTAGCGCTGCTGAAAACATGACGTCACAACTGGTCCGACGGTTCCTAAAAAAATAAACAAACAAAAACTCCGTGATTTCAAAGCCTCGTCCAGCTGTTTACTGACGTTAGTTATGTTTAGAGAATAGAGAGGGAGAGAGAAGAGAGAGAGAGGGAGAGAGAGAATTCAAGAGAAAAGAGAGAGAGGGAGAGAGAGAAGAGAGAAAAGAGAGAGAGAGAGTTCTTATTCGTTCTATTCAACAGGGGCTAGTCTAGGATTTGCGTGGCCAGACTGAAAAAAACCCCATAAGGCCTCTCTTGTTCAGAGGTGGGCCAAATGTGGAGACGTATCCGGCCCATGGGCCTTAGTTTGAGGACCACTGCTCTTGGCTGTTGATGTCTATCAATATCGCTCATTTTGAAAATGACGTAAGAGGGCAATACGGATCCGTATCAGACCAGCGAGGAGGGCAATACGTGGCTGGCATGACGACCCATGAGCCAATCAGAATGCTTGTACTGTTGTTGCTATATAATAATTCATCTTTATTCAGAAAGAAAATGTAAGCTAGCTGTCTGATGCTGCCCAGAGGAAACGCAGGTCGAGGACAGCATCATCAGTGCAATGCTGCTTATGCTTCAACTTTGTCAGAATTTTTTTTTGGCATTGGGTGCCCTTTTTTTTGGTTTGAGCACCTGCCCCCCAAAATGTCTGTGCACGTGCCTGATGTTTAACAATGAGGTTCGGACCGCCCCAGCTCATATTTATTTATTTATTAAAACATTTATTTAAGCATTTATTTATTTATTCCTATATTTATTCATGCATTTATTTATTTATTTATACTTAAGTCATTTTAAGTCCTCCATAGCTTAAAGGCTAAAAGGGCCAGGACACCACAACGTGTGCCAATTGCGCGCCCTCTGCTGTCAGAAAGTGCTTTATTTTTATTATTATTTATATGTAACATATGGAGGTTATGCCTCTTCTATTTTTTTCTCTACCCTCGCTTCTGTCCGTAATAATATAATAATAATATAATTAAACGTCACAGTCTGCTTTTATTCTGAAGGAAAGCGCACTAGTCAGGACAATTTTAATAACATCCGTTTTACCCGGAAGTTATGAGTTTGCCTCCCGGGTGTATCGCAAGGAATTGTTTTCATGTTTAGTCAGATGTTTTTAAACGAAGAGATGCCGTGGAAAAGCAAAGGTGTTTGTCTATACTCATTTATATATCCGCCAGTAAATGTAGATATACGTTTTACAGAAATAAAACAACCTAAACACAGTCACTTATCTTACGCTAACGTTGCGAATCCTCTGAAGAGTTGCGTTCAAATCGCCTGGATATAGTTAGTTATTCGAGCCTCTTCTCCCTCATTTATTAATTGGCTTATCTCATATGCCTTTTGCAGGTGCCCCTCTTCCTCCGGCCTCCCTCCGCCTGCTCGTCTCTCCCGTGCGACTCATGTCTGCTTTCACATGGCGAGTAATACATCAGCACAGCGTGATGCAGTACGACAAGCTGGTGGACTTCATCGGTTTGGCTACAGACATCGTCCCAGAGCTGCTGAGTCCCAGTCAGAGAGCTCAGCTCACGCTGGGCCTGAGAGCCAGGGTGAGGCACCTCTATGTCGACCTTCACAATGTCGGTGATGCTCAGTGGGTTCTGTCTGAGTGGCTCTACGGGACACATGTTAGTGGAAGAAAATCACAACACAATAGGATAATTATTGCTTCTTTCTTCTCATTAATGTATTACTTTGTTTTGTAATCGTCTTCGTTGTAATGTTGGTGGGCGTCCAGTTTATTACGTGTTTATTTCAACCGTATGTTCGGCCGTCTCGCAACAGAATCGCTCTTTCCCCTGCGGTGTCATCACGCTCTTTTTTGCCTTGCTGCAGCTGGTTCTGGAGCTGTGTCGTGGCGATGGCGTTGCCAACTTGCAGACCATCCAGAGCCACCTGGATAAAATCCACGCCTGCAGCGCTGAACTAAGCAACACTGATCAGATGGTGGGCTTTTGAAAGAAAACACACACGCTTAGAAATCCGGGATGTCCTCATAGTCCCAACAGTAATCATCTGTAACACCATTACTGGTGTAACCGTCTCAACGTTCTTGTTGTCCATGTCTTGACAGGCCAGTGAAGATATACTGAAGACCTCTTACATCAACTTTGCCGGCCTGGTTCAGAACCTATTGAATGTTCCTGATGAAAAAGACTTCTTCTTCAAAGTGAGTATATCTGTGAGAAATGCGTATTCTTACAGATCAACGGATGGGATGCGCAGCTCTTTCGCCAAATGAGAAAGATTCAACGTCGATCAGCTTTTTAAGGGAATCGATGTGCTAATCTTTAGTGACAGTCGATCAGAACGTCGAAAGATTCAACCTTTTTACAGCATTGTTGTGTTGGCTGTTTCCGTAGGAGGTGTTTCCCGTAAACTACGGCTCAAACTACGACCAAAGACTGCAGCAGCTGGTGTGTGAGTTCTTGTCCAGACTGGAGCAGCTGTTGCCCACACCGGACCAGCAGCAGGTACTCCTGTTTTTCACTGTTCAATTTTTGCATTTTGACGCGACATGAAAGGGATTTTTTTTTGTTTTGTTGTGCTTTGAAGTCTCTAAGTCTGCAGTATAATTATTGCTTCACTTTCCAAACGACATCTCTTTGCTCTCTCCGTCTCAGACAGCAGCTTGGCTCACTGAAACAACGTCTGCGTCAGAAGAATTTGGACAGAATCTGTCTGAACCACTTGCCCTGAAGAGCCTGCTGCTTCATCACAGACAGTTGGGGACTCTTAACACTTGTGAGTTCAACAGAAATGTTGAATGTTGTTCCCATCTGTAAAAAAAACCCAAACATGGTCTAAAAAGGCAGGTTTTTTTTTCTCTTTTTCTTTCTACTGGCTTGCATGCATTCTAACATTCCGTCTGTTTTTTGTGTTTTGACAACGGATGTAACTTTATTTTCAGATTTTAGACATTTACATTCCCATCACCACAACATGCGACGCCAATGCGTAGACACGTCTTGGTCTCTTTCAGCTCCTTCCAGCAGCGAGGACGATATCCTTTTGTCCACCCTGGCCCTACCTGCTCAAACTGGAATGGAGAGGTTCACTGAGCCCGACAGTGAAGATGATTACGACGAGGATGAAGGGACCCTGGTATTGGAAGATTTAGAAGGAGACCTGACTCAAAGCTCCGACGTCACTGCAGATGATTGGTTGCCAAAAAGGGAATCGGGTTAGTTGAAGTCTGTTGCGGTAGCAGACCAGAATAGAGCCAAAGTCCTATTATGAATGTCCTGTGTTTCTTGCCTTCAGGTCCTCTGTCCCATTCATTCATCTGCCCTCAGTGTTCATTCACTCACCGCGTAAAGAGGAAGGTCCAAGAGCACATCTTGAGTGATCATTACGTAAGAACTCAATGTCAGAAACGACTGTGTGTGAAGAAAGCCAGAGCAAAGGCTCAGCGGGAAAGTAAAGACTCGAACGGTGAAAAGCAGAAACTCGAAGGCATCTTAGGAAAAAAAAGGAAACGCAAGCAAAAAGGCGGCGTTGAAAATAAGCGTGAGCGCATGCAGGAGGACAACTTGGAAAACAAGACGCGGCGCAGGGGGAAAGAGCCCGTGGGGGAAGACAAAAGGTTTCTGAGCATGCGACACGTCAACAAAAACTTCACAGAGACGGAAACAAAATGCCTTAAGTGTAAAAAGATTTTTGAACTTCCAAATCAACTGACGGCTCACATGAAGCTTCACAGCTTCCCGTACTGCTGCACCCAATGTGAAAAAGGGTTCACCAGCCCGTCGGGTTATTATCAGCACCAGAGGATCCACAAGAGAGGCCGGGTATTTGTCTGCAGCCAGTGCAACAAGGGCTTCCTGTGCAACTATTCGCTGAAGCAACACGAGCGCCTGCACGGAGGCCCCACCCACCTGTGCAACATCTGCGGGAAAAGCTTCAGCAAAGCGGGAATTACGAGACACATGCAGATGCACAAAGGGGAGAAGAATTACTTGTGCACCACATGCGGGAAGTCGTTTTTGTCCTCCGGGGAGCTGCTGCTGCACGTCCGGTCCCACACGGGCGAGACGCCGTACACCTGCACGCACTGCGGGAAGGGCTTCTCCACCAAGAGCCACCTGAACGTGCACACGCGCTCCCACACGGGGGAGCGGCCGTACCTGTGCTCGGCGTGTCCGAAGCGCTTCGTCACGGTGAATTGCCTGAAGAGGCACACGCTCAGCCACAACGGGGTGAAGCCGTTCAAGTGTCCGAACTGTGAGAAAAAGTTCTCCCAGCAGGGGAATCTGAAAAGACACCTGGCGACTCATAAACCCGACACGTAGAGAGCACGATGTCGTCGTAGTTAACACCCTAAATAAATGTTATTTTTCACAAACACTAGAGGTTTAGAGTTTGAGTGATCACTAGCAATAATTGAACGGTAACATATTTTGTATTCTTTTTATCTGGGTTCTTCATTACATACAGTTATCAAAACTGGTGCATTTTGTCTATATTAGATTAGATATTTCTTTATTAGTCCCACAGTGGGGAAATTTCAGGATCACAGCAGCGGGTGCACATTAAAGCATTTAATAGTAAATAATAATTTAAAAAAACACAACAATACTAAATATGCAGAGGAAACTATATATATATACACAAGGCAGTGACCAAAGTGAATTCACAGCAGGTTAAAGTGTTCAGGAAAATAAAGTGCTGAGTGTGCCAAGATCTCCATCGATCTATTGCAGTTTGTTGTGCAGCCTGACAGCAGCGGGTAGTTGGTTAGATATTGTGTAGTTTTAGGCTCCTACGTTGTTTCCTTTTTTCTCTCTCCAAATTCTGCACCCTTACTTGGCATTATAAGTCATATTCAACTGTGAGAAAGTGTTGAGACCATGACAGATAGCTGAGTTTAAACTTTAGAAATGATACGATGGTGAAGAAGACAATTATTGGATCAACTAACTGCAAACGTAACGGCAGGTTATCGTGCCTCGATGGTATCGGTCTACACAGACAGGGATGAAAAAGACCTGAAATGCAAAAGGAAGGGAAAAACACAGCTGTAGGAAATGCAATTTATTTGCAATTTTTTAATAACATCATTCCTCAGATAAAAATGCAATGTTACAGGAATATACATCAGATATTAATTTAAAACTTGCTTTCAAGGGACCATACAGTCTAAATATACTTTTTCCTTTTTTTATTTACTGGTAGCGTGCGTTATAAGCAAGACAGACTCTGTCACCAATGACAGACTGACAAGTTACAGATACAAACTGTACATTACTTATTTACAAATAAACTTTTTGTTTGATTTTTCGTTTCACTTTTTATTGAAAATAGGAGTAGAAAAAGTGATTGAATTTATATTCTGATTTATTTCATTTGTATTCTTTCCCTTTCCTAAAATGTAAAATGAAGTGAATGAACAAAAAAACAAACGAGAACTCTCCTTTTGACAAAAAGAAGGAAGCCGAAGAAGAAGAAGAAGAAAAGGAAGGAAAAAAAAGTGTCAACTGTGAGACCATGCAGTCATCACTGAGGAGACAAATGGTAACTGAGGAAACCAAAGGATGTTGGACCAGTGTCACTTAGCAACCTCGGAACCAATGAAATCCCTCGCAGTTGAGTGGGTGGGGGGCTTATGTTAAAGAAGAATTACAAAATGACCACCTGCCTCCAAAGCTACCGCAAGTACAATAACACTAGTTAATTTTTTTAGTGCTGTTATTAAATACTACATTTAGCAGTAGTGTCACTACTAATATTACAAGACATTGGTCTCTGTGTGAACGCCTCTCCATACAAAACAATAAAAGACTTCTGACAGAAAACAAACAAAACAAACACACAGCTCAATCCTGTCAAAGGCCCTTTAACACTTTGCATGAGTAGTGAATAAGACTACGAACAAGAGCATAAGACACTACTGACCTGTGGAGAACAGCCACAGAGCCATGGCATTTACCCAGTAAATAAGGAACGGAAAAAACTTCATTAAAAACGACGGAATATGGATCTGTGGAATCATCAGGATGGCTAAAAACCCAGATCATACTGCCTTGGTAAAAAATAAAAAACAAACCACGCCTGCATGCTGTTAAAGAGGCGTTTCCACACCAGCAACAAATAACTCATGGAAGAAAACACTGTTAATGGTCATGACTGCTCTCTCTCAGATAGGCCAACTCATTCATTAAAGCTGCATTTGCACACACAGGCACACAGCACCTGTTTGATTCTTACTCGTGGTTAAGTGTGACTTTATTAGCTAAATGTGCTGACAAAGGGTACAAATTAGATTTTCTTCTGTGTGTCCGTTGTGGCCAAAACTGAGATAGCTATCAACGTGACCCTCGAGTAAGGGCTGCTTGAAAAGAAATACCCCAACATAAACCAGTCGTCTGACCCTCATTTAAAAAGATATGTGAGCATCACTGCGTTCTACATTCAAGGGATGAGATCCGCATCATCATTCGCGATGCAATGTTAAGTCGCTCTCATCTTCAAAACGAGAGGGAATTAGCAGATGCGGGGAGGCACGGGCATGTGTGGTTCCTCTGAGCTGTTTCACCACCAGAAAGTCAACATCCTAAAGCAGAGAGTTGTCAGCTGGAGTCGCATCCGGAAGAAAGTCAGTGTTAGAAATGCCGGCTGGGCACAGAACACTCCTCTCCTCAATCGGCAGGCTGTGGGTGCAGCGCTCTTCTGCATTAAAGTGAAACACAAAATGTGCAAGTGGGAATCTCTTTTATGGTTGATTATTGATTAGAATCACAATAAGAGAAGGAATGGGTGATAAAACACAAGGCGTTCAAGGTCCTTCCACTACTAACAGTCTTGCTTAATGTTCTCATACGGGTGCTGCTACTACCTTTACGCTCCTTTATGCTATTTCTAAATCTATTCGGCAAGCAAATATCTATTAGGTTCATCTTAGGGCTCAGCAGACAAGGAAAAAGAAAGTAAATCAATTATGCTTTAGCTCATCGCCACACTTGAGTGAACACATCTAATTTCCCCGCGACTGATTGGTTGGTGACCATGCTGCGTCTGTTCGTGTTCCTCCAGTAGGTGCAACACAACATCTAGAGGGCCGGTTTGGATTCCAAATCCATAATGATCAAAATATGACAATCGATAATCCTTTGAAAGATAATCGTTCAGCCCGATGTCTTAGTTCGTTGTCGTTCGACGTCATTCACAATTCATCCATCAACATTCAATGTCGGTGTTGTATCTCTCTGCTTGTTGCTGCCCAAATGTTGTTTAAAACAACCCACAAACAAACCCACAGACAAAGATAAACAACACGCCGACAAGAGTTTAACAGAGTTTAACAGGACGCCCCCCCTTTTCCCTCAGAGAGAGAGATAGATTTCGAGTTCAGCTCTCGTTCAAAACCATTATTAAAATATTATTTAATATAACATATTATATATAAATATATATGCATCTATATCTATATATATATTTATATATAATATAAAAAAAGACAGACACTATATATATAAACTTTTTTTATTATATATTATTCTTGCTTTTGCTCCCTCATTCCCCCAAAGCGTCCGCCAGCACTGATGTCAAAACATCATCCGCACAAGAGGATCCTCTCGTTTCTCCAGAAAAGGGAATTCGTATTTTAATTAGAATGAATAAGATGTCTACAACAACAGGCTATGTGGATTTCTACTGAGAAAAAAAGGAAAATCAAATCTATATTCAAAATAGTCCTCTTAAAATATTTCCGTCAGCATCGAACGGTGATCAACGGACACTTCCGTTTACAAGAAAATATAACGTGCGTCTGTCGCGACGACAGTAGATCCACATAAGAGGAGCGTCTGATACATTGATATGTAGCACACGCCTGTGTCATTTAGGATAAACACACAGCTCTTGTATGTTTTATTCTACTATTTTTGTGAAAGCACGTTGGACGACATCTTTTCTTACTACTGAGCAGCTTGAATTGCATCCCGTCATGTACAGCAGCTCTTTCACGCAAAAACTAAATAGTTCAACATTTTTAGATCAAATCTGCCATTACAAAAACTGGATAAACTGTTCTCTTCCAGACATATCTGTTCTTCATTGCTGCATAAACCCACAACATCATTTCATTCCTCCCTTTCCTGCTTTTAATGAGGATTTATCTGCACATATATAGTATAGTTCAAGTCCTATATTCCTTTCTTGGAAGAAAACAAATAGAAGCTACATGGCTCAAAGCATAGAGGTATCTAATCCTTGATAGCTTTTTTTTTTGGTTTGACGTCTTAATTAGCTTTGCTAATGCGTTTGAAGAACATGTACAGTGTTTACGTGTGTATGGCTGATGCAGGACGAGTGGAGGTGAAACTGGTCTCTTTGTGCTACGGTAGAAAAATGTCCAGACTTTGAACTGCGGCGACAGGTTGCTGGTAGTTTAATGTCTTTCAGCTCACTTCACGAAAAATTAAACAAAAGCAAATGTGCGCTAGATTTCAGATCCCTCCCAAATTGCTTAATTTGGCTCGTGAAACTGTCTTTAAAAGCTGAACTCTCACTTCTGGAGTCACCGGTAATGGATGCATTTCCAGGCGTCTTCACTGCGGTTAGGGATGTCATTTGGTTATTTGTGTTACGCAGCTCGTGAATATTTAAATCTTGCCTTTTTGGGATGGACTAAAGAGCCTCATAATCTGGGAATCATCCAAAAGACCTAAAAGCCAATTGTGTATATGCCGTCAGCTGAAACATACAATGTTCCATCTTCAGTAAATATAACTATTATTCCCTGCTGGTTCCTTTTGGTCAAACATACAGTCAATCAAGTGGGACTGACCCGTAGTCAGTAGGATTATATAACATATTTTCATATTTCACTAACTACATTCCTAAATAAATATCCTGCCTTTTTCCTTCCTCTAACATTCTGGTGATTAAATATTACATATTCATATATTTATATGGTATATAAAAATATACAATCATTGGCTAGTGGTGAGACAAAAGAGATCATTCACATAGGACCAATACTTTATATCCCTAGAGAGTGAAACCCATGCACATATACCATTACTTGGATATATAATTCCCCATGTATGGATTTAGACCAGCCAGAAATTCAAACATGATGAAATAAACCCTTCAACAATCCCCAAGAGATACTCTCTGTCCACCATTTGGACTCCAGAACCAACAGCCGCCGCTTCCCATTGTCATCAACAGATTGTCTTCCATCAGGTCTTTCTTTTCTCTCCATCTTTCTGACTTGCATTTGAACTGCACCCTTTATGGCAACACAGCTGCAGCTTATCAAGCTGATTAGCAGCCCCTCTAAACTGGCTACTAACAGTGAGGCAGAGACCACGGGTACATTAACACACACACACACACACACACACACACACACACACACACACACACACACACACACACACACACATTAAAACAGGCCGTCATTAAGGTTAACACGACTGCTTTTCGGGCAAAACGTCAGCTGTTAAAAAGGATTATTTTCTGGCTGGGTGGACCACATTTACACTCAGGCTGTGATCTATTTCCATAAAACTCACTACTAGCATACAATATAACAACATAATCTTTACGGTATGTTTTTGCAAAAAGAATCAGCTACGCTGTCGGACTTTAAAATTACACTTGTTGAAAATATTGTATTCTGATACCTTTCTAGAACTGCCCTACCACCATCTGTTATTTGCTTCCGAGGCCATTTAGTTTAAAAGACCGAGGCAGGCGGGGTCTAAAGGAGAATTATTGTTTGTTGAATTGTGGGAAATGTAGTATCCACTATATTTGGAGCTAGACAGGTTCATTGGACTAAAAGTCATGATATCTTGGGACAGAATTAGTGTGTGCGATGGAATTGGGGCAAAGCTTCAGTCAGGGTTGTGGCTCTCGACGTCAGTCTCTGTCGTGAGACCTCTTTTTGAAGGTCTTTGTCTTGTCTCGGAATCGACTGCATTTTTCCTGGGTCTTTTCTCGGCCTTAGACAAAGAGAACTCATCTTTCTACTGTTCTGGTCTTGGTCTCAGTCTTGCCACTCTCATGACTAGTCTCTGTTCAGTTGGCCTTGACTTCAACACTGGCTGCAGTTTAACTTGTGGGTTTTAAGTTGACGTTTCCATGTATATTTTTCACTTTGTGCTTGAAAATAGCAAGTAAGCAGTCAAAGTGTGTATTTGCTATGTAGCCTCAACCTCTGTGTTTGTCTGCCTTGACTTCAATCCACCGATATGTTTTGTAAAAACTACTAATTATAGGTAATTTGGTCCATTTCATATGTTCCCACTAGTCCATCTTCTAAATGTCAGACGAGGAAAAGATGGAATTTGAAGACAGACAATGGCAACAGTCGTGACACCTGTCTAAACTGAGGAGTGAAATACTGGAGGTTGTTTTTCTCTCAACTTATGACACGAGTTCTGTCCTCCTCTGGGATAAGAATCAGAAAATGTACCGGGAGCCCATGAGACACAAGATATGCAAAATCACCTTCCAAATAGCCTCCACGGATACCGACTTTAATCATATTTACACAAAATAGAAATAGCTACTGTCATAATGTATGATATGATACTCAATCTGATCAAAACGACTGCAAAACCCAGGACGCTTAATGCCAACATGTAAACCTCATGCAATACCAACGCAGCTCAATCCATGAAAAAAACTAAGAGGAAATAAACATATAAAAAGGGATGCCATCAAACTCATATTGGGTCACAGATTGGAATTTAGTGTTTTATTTTGCTTCTGAATCCTCAAAGATAAACAATCAGCTTTTTATCCTGGGGCTACACTGGCTGGATGTTAAACCGCAAGCAAAAACACTAACTTTATGTCGATCTCTCAATACATATTTCAGACTGCAGATCCAACAGCCTGGCACAAGAAAGATTAATAAATACATATTTACTATACTGCACTGCAATGCACCTGATTTCAAGTATGTTAGGTTTATCTGGCCACAATTAAAAATGTAACAAACTGAGAAAAAAACATCATGATATTCTTTTTTTTAAAACTTTCACAAATATATTAACTTCAGGGAATCTACAGTCATAGTTATTGCATTGTTTTTGCATATCTTGTGGGATGCAGGATTACACCCACTCATACCGTGTACTGCAACACAACAACTCAAGAGTTCATTCTAACCTTTAGCGAACATAAAAACTGCAATGCTGCTCCACGCCACACGGGGGCACCACATGCTTGTAAATCTCTCTTTCAAACCACAGCCTGGTTTGGCACTTCTGATCAGCGGGGCTGCTCTAAAGTAGCCCGTCTCTCTATCATATGTAAGTGGACATTGATTGGCAACGCAAACGGAAACGAGTTGAACTAAATGCAGTTTCTGAATGTCGTCGAAGCTGAAGGTGATGCTGGACCTTTACGAATGGGAACCTTTCTATCCCATCCTGTTTTCATTTTTTAACTTGGTCGGTCAGAGAAGGGTTCTGTGTTGGATACATGATTGATTCATTAAAGTACAAATGGTCAATCATTACATGGATTCTTTTCAAAACTGCGTCGACTGAGTGACATTCACAGCTGTGTCTATACTGGCTGACAGCATGGTTGGTAGAAAGCAGACACACTCTGGCTCCTTTGTTGCAGCTTAGATACAAAATCTACTACTTTAAAATATAGGTGCCAGCTGGTTGTATTTATCATTGAGGATTTAGACCTAAGAGACATTAGGTGTATCGAGGAAATCGGCATAATTAACCAGGAGGAGAACTTATTTTGTCTTTTAAATTCAGGGTTCAATAAACTTTAGCAAGGCTGATCCAAGGCGACCAAACCTAAATCTGCTTTACTAACTTTCTTTCAACTTATACGGAAACTGGTGTGAGCCACTCGCAGCTAAGTAGTCTCTGAGCTCATGGTACCAAGTTAGTTTGATATAAGTACTATTTCAATGAGGTGTTTTCAGAATAACTGAAAGAAAGAAATGTTGAAGATGTTTGATGAGGGCCAAAGAAAGAAATGAGAAGAAAAAACAAACAGACTGTTTGTCAGAGAGGGTATTCCTTTGTCAACACAGACTTCAGGGTTTGCAGTATGATCATAACCATAAAATAGCACTGCCACTGGAAAACATGTTCAACATTCACATTTAGTTTGCATAATGTCAGAAGTCTGTTACTGGCAGTGTATGGCAGTGTGTTCATGCATCCCCGTCCCTGCCCCAAACCTGCTCTACGTAGCGTCGGAATGAGCGTCGGCAGTCGGACCTTGATGGGAAATTAATAAGTGAAAACGAATGGCGATGAGTTGAGATGTGACAGAATCTCCGGGGCGGGAATTCAATGACTTTTAAAGTGAGATTTTTTGAAGTAAAATCTATCGCAACATATTTGGAATTTCTTTAGAGCTAATAAGACAGTTTGAGTTGTCAATGCTCCTGAACCATAACATAAGATGTACTTCTTTCTAAATATTTTTGACTAGATCAATACTGACATGTATCTGCATGGGAGCGCTGGTCTGGTCTGGTCAGATACAGACTTTCAATACTTGTGTCTCCATCCCATTTTAGAGAGCTGAACTGAATCATTTCAGCTTCAAATACTATAAAGTTGTTTAACAAATGTGACAATTGGCACCAAGTATGTGATTCTGACATTAGGAATGTTTTACAGATCTAATACCAAGGTGATACCCATGCTCTGTGTAATGTACTGTCGGCTGAGGTCCATAACTGGCTATGGCGCCCTGTGGTCATACCTTCTCAAATGAATATAAACTATAATCCAGCAACAAACTAGAGTAGAAAAAGATCAGTGAAAAGTGGTCAGCATGCTACCTTAACGCCACTAGAAGTAAATGAAAGGACAACAATCTCCAGGACAGTTTTCTGATCTAATCCAATCATTTTTCATGTAATCAAACAATTATCACATCTTATCAATTGACAGTAAATTACCTGTCTGTAGTATATTCTCTCAGTAATTAGTATTACCAACACATTATATTACAGACAGGGAGCTGTTGTATTTCTAACAATGACAATAAATCATAATGTTGTGTGATGTGAGCAGACATCAGACAAAAGGATGTGATTCAGAAGTCTTGCAGCATCTGTACACCAGCCCTAATAGTTCATTTGGAGTTTAAACTACGATTAAATGATGAAATCATGTGATTATGGTGTGTCACAGCCAAGCGATCAGGGCGTCGCCCCCCAGTTCATTCATGTGGCAGTGCGATGTTGGTGCTTCTACCGTTCAGAGAGGCCCTCGACCATAAAGAAGAAAAACAGCAATTGCCAAAAGGCTCGTTCCCTTTTGGCCAAGCTGCAATGCCGGAACTCACCGCTCCTGTAAACTTGGCCGTCACGCTGACCTCGCTGGAATCCTTACGCCTAATAACCTCTAAAGAGAGAAATCAAGAAAAGTTATGCACTGACAACATTTTCAAAGACAGAGTGGCTTCAGACTCTGCAGCTTGGCTAAAAAGTACAAACCGTGCTAAAGAAATCACAAAGCTTTGGAAGCATGCCTGTCCATGGTAACCCTGTGTTAAGGAGGCCCATTATCACTCACACACACACACACACACACACACACACACACACACACACACACACACACACACACACACACACACACACACACACACACACACACATACCCCCCCCCCCCAACTCACACAATACCATACTTGTAATGCTACCTTAATTTACTGTCTAGGCTTAAATTCTGCTTTTTAGAATACATAAGTAACCACTCGGACTCAGGCACACAAACTCACATCCTCACGCATTTTTTTCTCTTCTGGGAAAAATAAATAAATAAATATACAATCTGTAAAAGGTGCGTACTGATAGAGAGAATGACCCCCCTTTTAGATACACACGCTATCTCAAACATTCGTACATGCATCCTGTACTAAAACGCAGACACACACCCGCACGCAAAAATATAGTTATACACTCGCACGCAAACACTACGCCCTGCTTCGATACTTAAAACCTCTTAAATTTTCCTAAAATAAATTGAGCAAAAATACATTTTATGAGACCAGCACCCCGATTTTGCAAACAAATCAAGGATAAATTAAACCAATAACATCATGAGTACAAAACAAAATCGTCATGGCGAGCCAGTTTTGCACAATATTGAACCGTTAAATACATAGTGGGCGTGGTCTGTAGAGAGAGTGTGTGGCAGCAAATCCAATAGGATTCCACGCTCGGAGGAAGAGGAGGGTCTTGGAGGAGGAAGCGAGGTTGACTGACGGACACATCCCCTGTCGTGTCCATGCCCAGTCTGTTTTCTTTTCAATCGGTCACTCCCATACTCTTCTCCACCCTCCGTTTCTGTCGCCCTGTTCGACACACTCGCCTCCCGAGGGCTGAAAAAGCACAAAAAAAATCCAGCAACGGAGGAAGAGGGATGGTCGAATCACCAAAGAAGAGGGAGGAAGGAGAGGGAGGAGTGAGGATCGTCGAGGTGTGAGGCAGAAAAGGGGGCTCGCTGTCTCTGCTTAGCCACCAAATGCTCCTCCCATTTCCTGTTTGGCAGGAAGTGGGCGTGACCAAACAAGGAAAAGCGGCAGAGGAGGTGAAGCCAGATCGAGGTGACAGGTGTCTCTCGCTGGCATCTCACTGACCAGAGCTGGCTGGCTTCGTGGAGGCCAGAGAGTGAATCTCTCTCTGCCCCCCCCCCCCTACAGAAGCCCTGTTGGCTGTTGGTCCGTCCCTCAAATCCTCCCCCCCCTGGCTGGGGGTGGTGTGTCACCTTAATCCCATCCCCAGGCCGGCAGGGCTGTGCTCCGAGGTCCCTTTGCTTTGGAAGAGGAAGAGAAATGAGATATCAAACAGGGTTTCCCTCGCCCCTGCTTACTCAATACAGCGCTTCATCATCAGAGAACCAAAGAAGGAGGAGTTGACCGTTTCACCACACGTGTGTGCAGTCAGATCTAAACCCTTAACTGACCCCCCCCCCCCCCCCCCTCCCACAAGCTGGTCTGCTGTCCCCTCCCTGGGTTCATGGCGGCCAGACCATCAACAATAACAAGTAGGCAAAGGAAATGAAAACGAGAAACACACTAACCCATCTGCAGGAAACCCACGAAAAGGACTTCCTGCTGCCGTTGTTTCCCTTCTACCCTTCTTTCATCCTTATGTTCCCCCTTTTCTTCTCGCCCGTACTTTTCTTTTCGCACTTCTGAGGACATGATAAAACTGTGAGGCACTTTAGAGACACACTCGGATCTGTGTGCAGAACACACGCACCCACGCACACGTACAAATAGAGGAAATCATAGCACACACACACACACACGCATATACTCAGATAGTATAGAGTATAGTGTGGTATACTTGACGACAAACATTCACACACATCAAACTCTTTTAAACCAACAAAGTGAAAACCTGGTGTTTAATGTTGCGTCACTGGCCGCCATTGTCCAGAGCGAAGACGTCTGGCGAAGAGGCAGACAGAGTGTGTGTGTGTGTGTGTGTGTGAGGGGCGGGGACAGACAGAGCCAGCCGTGGCGCTGTTACCCACTGACAACTGTCAGTCTCTGATGATGTCAGAGAGGCCAGTCGGCCAATCAAACCTGTCAATACGAACTCCTACAAACTCGTCACACACTCCATATCCTCGTCCTCCAGCAGCCCGCTGTTCCTCTGCCGCGCTCCTCCGATCACAACCGAGCTTCTGTGCTGCCCCTCTTCCCCCTCCTCCTCCTCCTCCTCTTCCTCCTCTCGTCCCCGCTCCTCTGCGAGCAGCTCCCGCCGCTCCTCCAGCGAGGACGGCCCGTGGACGGAGCCTCTGCTTCCTCCGGCTTCTTCCTCGCCTTCGCCGACCCCTTGGTCCCGGTGCGTCGCCGCTGCTGTGTGGAAGGGGAGGAGGTCGCCGTCGGGGCTGTGCCGGGAGGCGGAGGAGGCGTCGCCGTTGAGAATGTTGTCGGCGGCGTGCTCCATCTCCTCGATGGTCATGTCGCACGCGTCGGCCAACTCGGCTTTGGTCACCTCGATGAACGACGGGTCCTGGGCGAAATGGCCCAAACCTTCTGATATGAGCACCTGGGGAAGTAAAGGAATGGGTGGAGATTAAGGACGGAAGATAGAGAGAAATGGGGGAGGGGGAAGGAAGGAGTGGGAGAGAAAAGTGAACTTTAATGTAGTAAACAAAATGATGGAATGCTAACCGCTACAACTGATCTTCCAACGATAAATTATTATTCCAGATTAATATGATATGATATGATATTCCCCACAGTGGGGACATTTCAAAAATCACAGCAGCGGTGCACATCAGAGCATCAATGAAAATAAATATTAAACACAAAACTAAATACTAAAAACTAAATACTAATACTAAATATACAGGGGGAAAACAAAGTAAAGTGCAGAATTTGCCAGGATCGCCAGCGATCTACTGCAGTTTGTTGTGCAGCCTTATAGACCAAATATGAATCATTTGGTCTATAAAAGTTTTGAGGCCCAAGAGGTAAAACTATTCAATATTTCACCAGAACATATTGAACCTGTAACATTATACAAAGAAAAGCAGCAAACCTCATCGTAAAGCTATGTAGTAAAGCTTCAGTTAACCCTCCTGTTACCTTTACATTTACTAACATATTTTACCCTCGGGGTCAATTTGACCCCAGCAATTAAAACCTCCAGAAAATTATTAGAATTAATATTGTTTCCCAAGTTTAAGTGTGTGGTACTTTATGTTTGTTTGTTGACTACCTAAATAGCCCTTTAAATATATAAAAAAGTTGATATTTCTTATATGTTTGACACAGTGAAAAACAGCCTGGGGTCAAATTGACCCCAAAGAACACCGACGTTAAACATTGAATGGGGTCAAATTGACCCTAAAGGTAACAGGAGGGTTAAATATATAAACCTTTCCAACCTAAACACACACACACACACACACTCACTGCCTCCACCAGACTGCCTGCACTGCCGTGGCACAGCGAGCTGGAGTCTTTTCCCAGTAGCGAGGGCACTGTGAGCGACACCGGCCGCGGTGGTCTTTGATTGGACGCTGACACACTGGGGTTGGGACTGGGAACCCGGCTGTTCCCATTACTGTCGCTGTACCTAGGAGCAACACATTAGTTCATCGTTATTACCGGTCCAACAGGTGCCATCATCACTGCTCTCTGAACACATGCACAGTGGCAGTCATCTCCAAGGTACTTGCTCTCACCAGGGCCCACAGTTGACAGAGGGCAAGCTGGTGTTAAGCTTTTCATGTGAGTTGAAGCCCTCTAGCCTCAGAGGGGGCACTCGCTGGTAGGACGCGTCACCGCCATGGGCTACGAACCAAGACGGGAGAAGCATCCATTAGGAGAACAGTGGAATATTCTAACTGATGACATCAAGGAAAGTACAAATCTGGTGATATTCAAGAAAAAATGTAAAGACATGACTCTGGAGAAGTACAGATGTAACAGCATTGATGACGCATCACAAGTAACGGTTAATGGGGACTAGTTTCTTTTTGTTTTGTTTATTGTTTTATGTAAATATGTATGTGTGTATTTATGTGTGTGTGTGGTGTATGTGTATGTGTGTGTATTTATGTATGTGTGTGTATTTATGTATGTGTGTGTATGTATTTATGTGTGTGTGTGGTGTATGTATATGTATGTGCATGTGTATATGTATATATGTTTATGTATATATATGTATATATATATATATAGGTATATGTATATGGTTCTCTGAAATAAGTTTTTTCGTGAAATCATAGGTTAGGGCACTTTATAAGCTTGATAGCTTCAGCCTTGACCCTTTCGGTTAGCCACTTTCTTCTTTTTGATTTTTGTATATTATTGCTGATCGAAATAAACTAAACTTCACTAAACTAAAAGAACACACCTCTCAACAAGTACCACAAAGCTGCAACTTGACAACAATATGCAAATGTCACTATCATGGATTCAGGGATCCATTATTTCCCCCCTTAACCCTCCTGTTACCTTTGGGGTCAATTTGATCCCATTCAATGTTTAACGTCTCTAAATAAATGATTAACATTATGTTTTTTGCTTCATCTTTCATGACTTTTCCTAATTTATTGGGGACAACTGGGAATACATAAAAGTCACATGATGATATGTTTTCAATGTCCTGAACACAACTTGTACCCATTTGTGTTCTTTGGGGTCAATTTGACCCCAGGATGTTTTTCACTGTGTAAAACATCTAAGAAATATCAACTTTTTTATTTATTTAAAGGGATTTTTATGTAGTCATCAAACAAACATAACGTACCTGACACTTAAACTTGGGAAACAATATTAATTCTAATAATTTTCTGGAGATTTTAATTGCTGGCGTCAAATTAACCCCAAGGGTAAAATATGTTAGTAAATCTGAAGGTGACAGGAGGGTTAAATAGCGGTAAAACTATGCAGTATACCTGTGGGACTGGCTGGAGGCGAGGAGCACAGCCGGCTGAAGAGAGTAGGCGAGTGACTCCGTCTTAGCAGAGGACTCAACCCCGCGACTGCCAGAGCCTGGAGGAGGACAGAGCACAGCGACGGCGTCAGGGGACGATAACATCAAGTCTATAAAAACGTGTGGAAAACACAAACCATGCAACTAAAATCCTTTTTATCCGTGGCGCTTAGGGGGTTGTGCGTCTGTCGTGGTTGGCGTTACTAAGCAACACAAACCTGTGCGTTGCAATGACGCCGTTGCGGTAATTTAAAGCAAAGTCAATACGAATATAATCTGCTTAATTTCTCTGCGTCAGTTTTTCTTTGAACTTCTTTCTTTGCCTTTTTTTTTTATTTAAGAGAAAAAGAGTAAAATAGTAAAAATAACATAGAAAGTTAGAGCAAGCTAGCATTTTTATTATTTAATTTCTTCACACATATATTTATTTCATTTTATTTTATATATATACCTGGAGATGATTTTTTTTTCCCGTTCACATGACGAGTGATTCAGTCTTCCAAAAGTTGAACTCTTCTTATCTCCGGGTGCAGCCGTTGGGAATGTTTGCCCACTTTGATGGTGACACTTTTGAATGTGCCTCACGTTGGATTTTTGAGCGTACAAATTGCGACATGTGATCGGCCACACAGCGTGGCACGACTTCACGTTCGTGTTTCAGACCTCAAAGTGTGAGTTTGTGTGTGTTCTGTGGGCATCGTCTACCTGATGATGCACAAGGTGTAGCGGTAGAGACGTCTTTTGGGAGACGTCTGGCCTCGACTGTCTCCTGAGACACTCCAAATGGAAAGACGATCTACGCGCTGACACACACACACACACAGCATGTACAAATGAGTACAGAATAGAAACTAGAATGGGCACTCGGTAGAGTGCATACCTTCGCATATCACAAGATTGGGCATTGAATTATGAACATGTTGGCATTAGTTGCATGCAAATTGGATACAAATTGACCGTGCTATGGTAAAAAGAAGATTTAGACCTTTTCATGACCTTAGCCTTGACCTTTAACCCGATCGATCCCAAAATCTAATCAAATGGTCCCTGGATAATAATCAATCATCCCACCAAATTTCATGTAATTCTGTTTCATACCTTTTGACTTATGCTAATAACACGCACGCACGCATACAAATACACGGCGATCAAAACATTACCTTCCGCATTTTCAATGGGAAGGTAACAAAAGTATTTTGTATTTCAGTACGTAGTTGTACCAATACTTTGGTTTTTAGGAGAGATGTCTACTAACCCAGAGTGGTGGGGCAGAGGAAGACTCTCCTGGGAGACTGCCACCCTCCTTCTCCTCCTCCTCTTCTGCCTTCTCCCTCTTCTCCTTCCTCCATGGGATTCAACTGCTTACACGTTTCATCGTGATACACCAGCCTAATGAGAACAAACAGAAACACAAAGAGGAGTTCATGAAAGACACGCCCACCCCCAAACGACGACACTTTCGAGAGGACAATGATGTGCGTCTGTTTCAGCCGTACATGTCAGAGGAGAGCGAGTGGTCGTCCTCGTGGTACTCCCCATCGTCGCCGAAGCTCTCGTCATACGTCTCCTCCGTCGAACCCTCGCCTCTCCGGATGATCGGCCGGCGGCTCTCACTTGACCCCGAGCTGCCGACAAACAAACAAGCACACAACCAAAACAAACAAACCGACAAAAATGAACAAAACGGCACAGATGGAAAAACACGTAGACAAATAGGCGGACGGATGTGAACATGAACACAGAGAAAAAGAGAAGCAGCTGATTAAAACTCAAAGAGGGGCTTAGGAGGACTGACTGAAACCCCACTGAGCCGTGTAGGAAAGGGAAAAAGGAGGAAGAAGAAGAAAAAGAAAAAGAACAAGCTCGAAAGAAATGGAGGAGAAGCAGTTGGGATTTACAACTATTTTGTAAAAACAAAACAGTAAAAAACATTAAAGGCAAAACACCTGGAATATGACAAACTGATATAGCGCGACTAAGGTGCAGACATCTTTAGGAAACAAAGATTAGGACAGACAAGATAATGGCTCATAATGTTGGTTAATACTTGGAGACCAGTATTGGATTGTAAGCCCTCTGGGAAATTAAGCAGTTTCATGTTACGCTGGTCTCATTGAAAATGAAGGCCAATAATTCTTGGAATCAGATGCTCTCTTTTCTACTCATCTCTTCAGGGAAGTGGAGGCAGTGCCTCGAATAATCTTGATACAATTTGGTTGGGAGAAAAAACCCCAAGAAAGTCCTATTTCTGAATTGTTTTTTTTCTTGAGAGACAAGCTTAATCTAAACTCTGCATATTATTACATTTGTATTATGTTGTATTCTCTTTGTATTCCAAAGATGTCTTGTCCCCTTATCTGTCCATATCTGTTTCATACTTCAGACTTAAGCTTTAAGGAGACATCCTGACATTTAAAGTTATACATTTTCTTCTTCGACAGATAGTTGAAGTGTTAGAACATGTGAGCTCCCTAAAACCATCTGTTAATGGTTGTGTTTCAATACAAAATAAGTCATAACAAAGTTAGCAGTACCCATTATTATTTACTGTGAATACCCACAAATAAAAATAAAAATTTTTTTTTTTCGAGCACCAACTCATAAACTTCACCTCAGATATGCCTGGTGAAGAAAAAAAAAAAAAAACATTTCTAAATGTTAAGATGTCCCTTTAATCCACAGTTATTTAAGTCGCTCCACAGCAAACTCTGGGTTAGAACAGCGTTCCATTAAAACCTGAGTAAGACTGTTCTGGATCTGCTGGATCAAGCTCACTCCACTTGGCCAGAGGTTAACACTCAGGTGGTAAATCAAGGGAATCCAAAGCAAAAGCGTATACTGTACTTTGTTTTGTAATGCAGGACTTACTTGGTGATCACAGGGATAATGAATAAGTGCAACTCCTCTCTAACAAACTATGACCAAGTTGTCTCGCAGGTTGACCTTCTAGGATCAAGAAAATAAAAAGGCCCTGCGAGTCACGCCTGGAAGCTGCAATGTTTCTTTAATAAATAAATAAATGACCAACATGAACAATTTGGCTGTTCTCATAGACTTCCTAATAAAAATATTGTTGCAATTGCCAAGACACAAAGACTGGTACTCGTGACACGATTACTGAAACCACGAACTCTGCTTCACACTCAGTTTGAAATTCTGAAACACACCTTTACAAATCTACTTTACAAACATCATTCAAAACTAAAACATGCGTGTTGCTTGCTAAACTCTTCCATTTAAATGTCCCACTCAAAATCGATCACCTATAGCACCCAGAATGCACTTGTGAAAACACCTGTAATATCAGATCACTCAGATAAATACGATTTAGTTTTCTTTTTGGTGTGAGAGCGTTAGAGGGCTATCATTGCAATAAACTATTTTCCATGTGGCTCACAGTAAAATACAGTAACTATGTTTATTTCATCTTTATTAATGTATTCATGACTTTCGAGAATTAACTAACTGCTTGTATTTGTGTTCATAGTTTATATTTACAACTTGCTAAAAATGAAAATTCCAAAGACTCTACATAAGTGTTTTATACTTAGCACATCAGTGTGAAATAGACACGGGGAAAGGGTTATTTATTTAGTTTTGTTTATATAGTTTTGCAAAAAATATAAGATATTTGTTTTTTGGTGTATTATGTTTTTTGGTATTTGTGTACAGGGTTTGTGTTTTAGCAATTGCAAAAAACTGTAAAGCTAAGTCTAGCAATAAGTATTGGGTTTGACCGGAGGATGCTGATCATCGAGCAGAGGCTATCTGCCAGTCGGATCATGTGCAACCCTGACGAAAAATGTCTATAATGTGTCAAAAAATGCAAAAGGATTATACTTAGTGGAGATCGCGCTCTTTTCACACAGCAGAAATCAACCTCTGGGGATGAACAATATCCAGAGCAAAATTGATAGAAGAAAGAGCAGATTATAGGACAAAGAGCATACGTTGTGTCTAACCCAGACCTGCCATGCAATAGCAGAGAACAGTAGCAGTAAGAGCCGTTGATAGGAAACATTTGGCTGCGTTGCACCAAACAGTCTATCCGTGGCTTTAGCAGCGGCATAGCGCCTGGCTGTGCGACAGCAACTACTGCATTATGTGCACAGCAAATCTCACCATAGCACTGACAGCGATGCCATTTTATGTAGCATTATGAGACCTTTTTTCACGCAGTCAGGGGACGAACACAACACACGCACGCACACGCACACGCACACACAGTTTCTCTCTCTGTCCCCTGGCAACATACCGCATGAGGGTGTCATAAAAACACGTCCTGCTCGCCACCAGAGACAAAAGACAGGGGAAAAAGAGGAGGAAGAAAAAAAGAAAGTGAAGGAAATGGAAGATAACATTTTTTTTTAACCCTCCTGTTACCTTAGGGTCAATTTGACCCCATTCAATGTTTCACGTCGGTGTTCTTTCGGGTCAATTTGACCCCAGGCTGTTTTTCACTGTGTCAAACATATAAGAAATATCAACTTTTTTATATATTTAAAGGGCTATTTAGGTAGTCAACAAACACACATAAAGTACCTCACATTTAAACTTGGGAAACAATATTAATTCTAATAATTTCCTGGAGGTTTTAATTGCTGGGGTCAAATTGACCCCGAGGGTAAAATATGTCAGTAAATATAAAGGTAACAGGAGGGTTAAACATTGAATGGGGTCAAATTGACCCTAAGGTAACAGGAGGGTTAAATGTCATCATGGTTATTATGTTTACAGGCTGGTAGAATAACTGTGAGGATGGTCAGGAGAAAGTGATGGACTACCAATTCATGCCAGAACGGGAAAGGAAAAAAGACCCCGACACGCCAATTCAATGAAAGAGGTTAGCTGCAGCATGCACTCACCTCTTTGGAGGAAAGCACCACGCAGACCTCGGCAGCAAGATGGGGGTGAGCGGCTGTCCCGTGTGCCCGTCCACAGTGCTTATAGATGGGCTCGGGAACCGACTGATGCCCTGGGTCACCACCCCGATCATGCCGGTGTTGTTGGCATTGTTGATGTTGGCATTGGAGCCCGATGAGGAGTAAGAGGAAGGGGTGAAAGTGGTCGAGTCCACGAGCTTCTCGTGGGACGGACTCTCGCCTTCGCAAGGGGAGCCCTGCTGACTGATGTGCAAAGGACGCTGGGTAGTGAAGGACTGTGGGAAGGAGGCGCGGCCATCACTCTGGTTGGAGTGGTTGACGTGGTTGCTGAACAACCCACCCGTACGCTGTGGGGCGAGAGGAGAGATGGCGAGAGAGAAGGGAGATAGAGAGAGAGAGAGTAAAGAAAAGGTGAAAAAGAAGATGAGAACTGTGGAATAAGACGGGAATTACAATGATGTTTAAGTACAAATATCTTTATATCTTACTCCACTTAGACAGAAGTACGACTGTCACATTCACAAAGCTCTACCCAGCCGAGATGGAAATGCAAAGCAACGGCCTTGCGTCACAAACCACGGGGAGGTGGTATTCCCAGTTTTAACGGCTATGTTTCAAAGGAGTGGTGCGATCTTATTTATAATTAAGTTTAATAAAGTTGCTCAAAAATATTGAAAACTGTATGTAAAAGTAACAAAAAAAGTAAAGAAAAGAAAGGACATGGATGTGACAATGACATCGACAGCGGAGGCTGATAACTCACCCTTGAGCGAAGAGGTGTGTGTGTGTATGTGTGTGTATAGATTCTGTCAGAGGCTGACAGTTACAGTGCTCTATTGTTGTTTATATTTTATAATTGCATGATCGGCCTTTAGATGTGCTTCTAAAATGCACAAGATCAATGATTAAAATGTAGTCGCCAAGCTATGTGGTGGAAATCAGGCTTTCGTGAAGGCTTTTGTGATTGTTGAACCTCTGAGCACATACATGCACGTCTGTGTATGTGGATGGAGCAATAATATGGCTTCAAGCTGGACGCTGATCATCTTTCTCTCTCTCTCTCTCTGGAGAGTGAGTGAGGGTGTGTGTATCCAACCTTTACCCTGAAGATATCATCCTCGGATGCAGCCGACACCGGCTCCTTCAGGCCTTTATCCAGCTCCTCCTCCACCGTCAGGTCTCCAGAGATGGCCCTCCGAATCTCTGGACCAATGTCATGCAATGTCCGCAGGCCCGCCTACACACACACACACACACACACACACACATACACACCAAACACACACAGGAGTTTCACTTTGGTGGAACAACACAGTGACCTACATGATTATCTATTTAATGGCAAAACTCTGATCAAGGCATATGTACAAAAAATATATATCTGAAAAACCTACTGCTGTCTTCTGAATGACAAAGCAACACATATACACAGATGTATAATCATGGGTGAACCGAACTCCTCCATGTTTGTGTACCTGCAGAGAAAGGGCCGTTTTGGGGGCCACCTTTGCCACCAGCCCTTGTTCTTTCCTCTTCTTGAACTTGCGGAAATATTCCTGGATGAGGAAGGTAGCGTAGAACTTCCCGACTGTTACCTCATCATCTGCAACAAATAATGATACTCCATTCATGATTAATGCGCAAAATAATGCCACACAGTATTTTTTGCAAGTGATGCTGCCGTGGTTTTGGTCAAAGTATTACGAGAACATTTTAAATTGAGTGTAATGACATTTTCTATATTTGTGTTTATTGCTGCATACCTCCAGCAGGGGGCACTACTTGATCCAAGAGCTTCATGCTGGTTCTCTTCCAGACCTTCTTCACTATCGCTCTCAGTTCCTCATTGGCCTGCTCCAGGTTTCCTGCGCACACACACGTACACACAAACACACACACACACACACACACACACACACACACACACACACACACAGTATAAATACCGTCACGAGGCAAATGGAGGGGGCAAGGCCATCCCCCTTGTTCTTGAAATTAAAAACGCATGAAAGTTCGCTGAGTCAAAAAAGTAAAGAAAGATAAACTGAGACTTGACAAGATGGTAATAAATTGAATTCATATATATATATATACCAATGTGCCCACCTTTGTGTGTGTGTGCAGGCACATGCACAGACATTTTGGGGGGCAGGTGCACAAACCCAAAAAAAGGGCACCCATTGCCAACAAAAATTCTGACAGAGTTGAAGCATAGGCCTAAGCGTTGTGAGCGTGTTGGGAGCATGTCGGGGCGAAATTCTTACAAGAACTCAAATAAATACCCCGTCGGATATCAAAACACATTTTTATTCTTAACCCTCCTGTTACCTTAGGGTCAATTTGACCCCATTCAATGTTTAATGTCGGTGTTCTTTCGGGTCAATTTGACCCCAGGCTGTTTTTCACTGTGTCAAACATATAAGAAATATCAACTTTTTAATATATTTAAAGGGCTATTTAGGTAGTCAACAAACAAACATAAAGTACCTCACACTTAAACTTGGAAAACAATATTAATTCTAATAATTTTCTGGAGGTTTTAATTGCTGGGGTCAAATTGACCCCAAGGGTAAAATATGTCAGTTAATATAAAGGTAACAAGAGGGTTAAATATTGAATGGGGTCAAATTGACCCTAAGGTAACAGGAGGGTTAAATACTGATGAATAAAAAAAGTGGCTCCAGCAAAAAGGGGCACTTTTCTCATCCAGGGCAAAAGGCTGGTGCTTGAGCACCACTAGGGGTCTATCTGTGCACGTGTCTGTGTGTGTGTGTGTGTGTGTGTGTATCCATTGCCCATACAAATGCATTCATGTGTGTGACTGTTACCGTCTGTCTTGATCCTGAGTGCGGTTCTGACCAGGGCGAACAGCGTGGCGTTGAACATCACGGTTCCATCGCTGTTCAGAGGCATGTTCATCGACACCAGGCGCTGCACGAGACACGTCGTTTTGATTGAGCACGTAAAGTTTTCAATATGAAAAAAAACCCAGATACATTTACTGAGCGAACTGCCAGCACCTATTGGCAGCCGGCTCAAGTGTGTTGTAAAATAAGCAGACAGTGGTTTGACATTGTGATCACTCTTCATTTCCCTCGAGAGGGACGTGAATGTCTAAATATCTCAAATATGTTCTCCGTACGGTTTGTTGTCAATGTGCCCTTTGAGTCACTGTGGAAGGTGTTGTGAGCTGTCAATGTGCCATCACATTGATACCACGGATTAACTATATGTCTCACACCTGGCAAATATATATTTTTTAATTCCACCCAAAAATAGGAGCACAATTAATTCTGATTTCTCGATTTCCTGCAGCCTGATCAAATGTTTGGTACAGTTCCCGCCGCCTTTACACCATGTCTGGGCCGAGTGTTTGCAAGTATGTTTACCTTGCATGCTACTCGGTGTGGACAGAGCTTTCCAAAGCCCAGTGGGGGCTGGATTCTTCGCAGCAGGGTCACCACATCAAGATGCTTTATTCTCCCTCTGGAAACAGAGCGCAGGTCACATTATAGGAATGCTCTCCTCCATCTCCTCATACGAATTATGCATTTTTTGGTGGCTGTATATTAATTCTTCTGCAAACTTACTTAGCCTCTGGGTCATATTCAGCCCAGATCCTCTTGAATTCGTCAAGATGATGCGGCCCCAGGATTGACCAATCACGTGTCAGGTAGTCAAAGTTGTCCATGATGACTGCCACAAACAGGTTGATGATCTGAGGATGATCAGGAATCAGTCAGACATTCACACAATATGGACGAACGCTTGGGTGAAATTAGAACCGCATAACAGCATGCAGCGAATCACACTCAAATCTATCGAATGTAAAATGTAACTTTAAAATTCATTGGCTGGCTGTTTGCAAGATCTATAAACTATTTGAGAATACTTTTTCTGTAATTGATTCCAGTACCTATACTGTGTTGAAAACCGTCTGTTTAACCCTCCTGTTACCTTCGGGTCAATTTGACCCCATTCAATGTTTAACCCTCCTGTTACCTTTATATTTACTGACATATTTTACCCTTGGGGTCAATTTGACCCCAGCAATTAAAACCTCCAGAAAATTATTAGAATTAATATTGTTTTCCAAGTTTAAGTGTGAGGTACTTTATGTTTGTTTGTTGACTACCTAAATAGCCCTTTAAATATATAAAAAAGTTGATATTTCTTATATGTTTGACACAGTGAAAAACAGCCTGGGGTCAAATTGACCCGAAAGAACACCGACGTTAAACATTGAATGGGGTCAAATTGACCCTAAAGGTAACAGGAGGGTTAAATAAGTGGCACTTTGAACATCCACTTGTTTCCCTAAGACATGGCACTCACCAGAAAGGCACAGAGCATGTAGAAGCTGACAAAGTAGATGATGGCAAACTGGCTGCCACAGTCCTCGTGGTCCAAGTTGGTCTCATTGGTCGATCCCTTCTCACACGGCCGAACGGGCAAGCACGCCAGCATGATCTCCTGCCATGCCTCACCTGTTGCACATCTGATAGATAGACATGCATGCACACACACACGTTGACGCAGATACGCATGCAAAGATACGATAGAAATACATTAGAAGTACACATACAGTACATGCATAGATATGTGAGCGTGTATGCATACGGGCATAAGTGTAAAGAGAAAACACACACACACACACACACACACACACACACACACACACACACACACACACACACACACACACACACACACACACACACACACACACACACACACACACACACACAGTGACAAACAAAGAGAGGGGCAGAGACATAAACACAAACACATATGCACAAGTGTTAGATTCACAATAAAGGGTAAAATCAAAGCACCCTTATTTTCTTATATCTATATTTACAGAGCTAAAAGCTTTTTTTATTCATATTGTCCAAAACACAACTGCCTTCCATTCTGAATACGAGCTTTCTTGTTTTTCCGGGTGATCATTTTCGGCGAGCTTCACTGTTCTTCATTAAGTTGTGTACATAACATAATGAAGTATCCAAGCATCCGGCCTTCTCTGAATGGAAGCCCATTGCTACGATTTATTCCATGAAGGGGTCAGTGCATAGAATATTAATAAATAAATACTCTATATGATTTTATGGCAACGTTCTTACAGAAATAAAAGAATGCAATACGTTATCATATCTGATATATGTTATTTGACCCCTGCATGGAATCTTACCCTCATCTCAACCACACAGGACAGAGAGGTTACTGAGACTGGATCCAGGCAGTTTCAATGTGTTATCAGTAGAGTCCTCTGACAACTGAAGAAAGTATCGTCCTCAGTGGACCAGAACAATGTGCGATAAATCAGTCAACTGTACAACAACTATCAACTAACTAGTGAGCACACAGGTGTAAGGTACGATTGTAGATGCTCTTTTAGATGCTGATAAGTAACTGGTGAGTCCATGTTTATTTTCAATACATGAGTATAAATATGATTTGAGAGATGTTTGTAAGTTCACGGTACAAAAGGCTAAAAAAGGGATTAAAAGAAGATGTATTTCTGTTGTAGGAGTCCAATTATGGAATAATTGTGAAATGGATGTAAGAATGGTGAACTCCTTTTTGGTTTTCAAGGGAATTATTTATAAAAAAATTAAAAATGTCATTAAAAACGTATTAATATGGAAGATGTATGTGGTAGTATATATAAATATATTTTGTTTTTTATTTTGTTTATTGTTGTTTTGTTGTTGTTTTATTTGCTTCTTTATTTTATATTAATTTTCTGATTTATTTAGATTTCAATTTAGGATAGGAATTTATAAGCATTTTTTTGCTTCTACCTATACCTTTTCAGTCTTTCTCTTTTGTATATTTTATAGGATAATATTGTATTGTATTTGATTTGATTGACTGAATAAAAAAATACAAACAAACAAACAAATGTCGGCTTTTTTGTGATTATAGTCACGACGACATCTTTTTATAAAACGTCAGTGGTAGCTTCGAACGAAAATATAAATGCTTTTCAGAGTAAATGGAAGAGATCAAAATATCGGAGAGCTAAATGTAAGAATTATTGTTGTTGATGAAACATTACAGGAGGTAATGACAAAGGGAGAAGAAGATGACATTGACTTTGAAACAATGGACACAAAGTGAAGATAGGAAGAGAAGTGGGTGGAAGATGAGGGACAGGAAGGAAGAGTAGGACAAAAGATGAGGAGCGTCGTCATCTTCCTCACCTGAAGAGCAGCAGCACCGCCTGAGGGAACGTCTGGAAATTGTTGTTCCTGTTGATCTGCGTGTGGTCTCGCAGCGCTATCTTACCAAACATCTGTACGGGAGGGGTAAGGAAGTAGTCACAGCACACGGGATATGACGTCAGCATCGACAGGAGGAAGCGGTTGCTCTCTGGGACAATCACGACGAGAGGCCGCTGTCCCTCTCATCATCATTGGCACAGACAACTCAACAGGAGACACGAGAGGAAGAGGAGAGACAAAGACGAGCGACAGCTGGCGGCAGAGGAGAAGTGGAGGAGAGAGGGACCACGTGACCGAGTACTCTGGATGACAACACTCCAGGAGGACAGACACAGGATGGAGGCCAGCTGGAGGAGAGAGGAGAAACACAACAGAGGGAGGAAAACAAGGCGACGAGACAACCGCTTACCTG
Source organism: Pseudoliparis swirei (assembly GCF_029220125.1). Classification (NCBI taxonomy): domain Eukaryota; kingdom Metazoa; phylum Chordata; class Actinopteri; order Perciformes; family Liparidae; genus Pseudoliparis; species Pseudoliparis swirei. Next base: position 14,311,026 of record NC_079397.1, on the reverse strand, counting down.
CATGCCGATGACAGCGTATATGAAGAATAGCATCACTATAAGCAGAGCTACGTAGGGCAGAGCCTAAGGAGGAGAGAGACACTTTAGTAACACGTCGTGGACAGTATTACCCTGCACCAAGGCCGCAGTCCGTTCACTTCCATCTAATTAGAACAGATTAGTCCACAACTGATTTCGGAAATTCTCGTTCGAAAGGGTTAAATCGTCTATGCGCGCGTTTCTTTCTCAAATTAGCAGTTGCAGTGAAAAAAAAACTTTGTGGAGTGGAAGTGAACTGATCTGCAGCCCTGTGTGGCACAACACCAAAACAATCCGGCACAAATCATCTGACTTCGAAGTGAAAAATGCTCAGTAAAATACTAACTGCTCTCTGAGTTGAGCCAGGAGACCAGAACAGGTCGGTCCTCTATAGTCACACGCCTGGGAGACTGCGTGGAGGAACTGAGCTCCTGGCTCACGTTACCCCCGTGACTGGGAGGGCGGGGCCAAGTCATGACGGATAAATGAAACGGTAAAAGTGTGACTGTGTGTCAATGTGCAACCGAGTGATAATTAAACGAGGATACGTTTACAGTTAGCTGTTAAGTACAGTCAAATATTCATGAGCACTTCTGCTGTCAACCCGTAGTGTGGTTTCCAATTTCAATGACATGAAGTGGCCCGTCTCACTTGACACGGGGGAGAGAACAGATTATTTTCATTTCCCCAAAACTCTCTATCAAATGATTTCATTTTTTTGGTGGAGTGCTTCGTTAAACTTCTTTTCTGCTTAACCCGCCCACAGGGAATGGTAAGCTTTCAGGGGTTAGTAGTAGGGTGTTGGAAAGGGGAGTAGAAGAGGAGGAAGAAGATATGAGTATAGGAAAGCGAAGAAAATAGATTTCTGGTTACGGTTCTTAAGTTCCTGGCCTATCCCCAGGTTCATGTCCCTACATCCCTCCCTGCCTTTGCAACAAGACTCCTAAACCTCGTCTCCGTTACCTCACACCATCCCTCTTTCTCTACCTCCGTTCCCATCTCGACTAAGCTGTCCGATGTCCCACCCTTGTGATTTCTTGCAAAAAAGAGGAGGTGGAGACGAGGAGGGAGGAGGCGAGGAAAGGAGAGGCGGCTTGTGAGACTCCACATGGCTGAATTTACACAAGAACACGGATCTTTTAGCCCCATGTGACTCAGATCGGATTTTTACAAGAGGATTTGCACAGCATTAATAACATTAAATGAGATAATAACCTTTTTGGCAGTCGATGCCAAGTCTGAATCACAAAATCAGTGAAATGTAGTTAACAGCGTGCTATAGCCTCAAAGAAAAGGCTCCAATCTGGTTCACATTGGGGTTAAAGCTCCACTTTAGCTGCACCATTCAGTCCTGTGTAAACCCAACCCTCTGCTCTAGCATGTTGTGTCCGGTTCTCCCCTCACTTGGAAGGATTTGATGAAGGTCCACAGCAGGGTCCGAATCCCTTCCCCGCGAGACAGCAGCTTCACCAGCCTCATCACGCGGAACAGCCGGAAGAAGGTGATGGAGATCCTGGCGTTCTCTTCAGAGTTCTGCAGTCCCTTTTGGTGGGGTTTGGTGTTTTTTTATAGAAAAAACACAGGACGCATGGGAACACATGCAGATAGGTAAGGGGGAGGGGGTGGGGGAACAAACGCACACACATACATACACAGACGCACACACACACAGGTAAAAGATGAACATACAAACGTACACACACACACACACAAGATATATGCAGAAATGCAGACATACAAGTAATATTCATATACATATTCCCACCCACATGTATATGTGGATGTCAATATATATAACCCACACGCACACACAAACACACATACACACATACACACATACACACTGAGTTAATAAATGGAGATCTGCGTCCTACAAAATCCCATCAAAGTCAACTGACAAAAGAGATCTGGGAGAGAATCGGGCAATCATGCTCATTTCTCTGGCTGCATGGAAAAATCAAATGGCAACAAAGAGATTCATCATCTATATATTAGCTTCCTAAATACACCTGCTTTTACCTCTCTTTATGTAATAGATAAGTCCGACTGTGCAACAATTACTAGTCATTGTTATTTTGCAGTCTTTAAAGGCACCTTCCGGAACCATCAAAACCCGAAACAGCTCCGTCCGTCTTTCCTGATATTCAGCTGTTGCTTCCACCTCCCCTCAGTCATGTCATTCGGTGAAGAACACACTCTCGGGTGCTGTTTCTCTACCTATTACAGGTTAATCCAGCCTTGCAATGACATTTGACAGACAAGCATGAAAGTACTTTTTTAAGCCCCTCAAGATTTGATTCCTCTGCACGCACTAAAAGCCGAATAGCGGCGATAAGGCCGGAGAGATCTCCATCAATAAAGTCGAGCGGTTTTATAAATCACTGATAACAATTCACAACAGATACAATAATAGAGCCTTTCTCGATAAATCAGGCAGGCAGGCTGATTGTTTGTGTGACGCAACTGGCCATCCAAAAATGACTTTCAGGTGGTCAAAGCTATTACTACCCAGTGCAGCCCCTGCCAGGTTAAAGACAATATCGTCATGGGTGGTTAACCTCGTCATCTTAACTTTTTGTTTACCATGATCTTTTTTCACCCCTGCGATTCTTATATTTGCAGAACCTATTCATGTGGTTTGGTTTATTTTGAAAGGTTGCAGTTTATTCCAAACATCTCTTCTCTGAGGTACAAGCTTGAGTGAAACTGTCACTTTCTAACTGTCTGTTGTCCCAAACTCATCCACAGGAAATAACTCCACGATGAAATATTCAGCCATCTCGCTGAGTGCTATTCTAATACGGATTTAGTTATTCATGCTGCTGCTGCTCATTAAAAACAAGGGCAACATCATGATTTGTGTAAAGCGTGATGCAGTTAAAACATCAACCCAGGAGCCACTATGTTTAAATTCAAATTAAACTCCAAACAGCAGATGGACTGGGTGAAACCAAAGATAACGTTCATACAACTACCAAATCATCATCAACCAACAGCAGTAACAATTACGCAATCACACCTCGCTACACTCGTCCACACAACTCCCGCAGGATGCATAAAATAAACCGCACAACACATGCAGCGCTCCGACCAGAGCAAAGCTGTTCCGCACTGCGTCGGCCTTCTCAGTGGTAAATAAACACGACATCCTCCTCCTACCTGACTTCTGAATCTGTTTCATGCCATTTGGGTTTTTCCAAGAGCCCATCAATTCTTTATGCTAATCCCACAGAGAAAACACAGTGGGCTCCTAAGAAGAACGAGTCATTGTCCACACACCTTACTGCACGTTTGGGATAACAGATGTCATATGTTACTTGTCAAGAGTTGTGCTCAGAACTGGTAATAACTTGTTTTATAACATGTTCTATAAAAACTATTATATACACTACCGTTCAAAAGTTTGGGATCACCCAGACAATTTCGTGTCTTCCATGAAAAATCACACTTTTATTTATCAAATGAATATGAAATGTAATCAAGACATTGACAAGGTTAGAAATAATGATTAATATTTGAAGTATTAATTTTGTTCTACAAACTTCAAGCTCAAAGGAAGGCCAGTTGTATAGTTTATATCACCAGCATAACTGTTTTCAGCTGTGCTAGCATAATTGCACGGGTTTTCTAATCAGACATTAGTCTTCTAAGGTGATTAGCAAACACAATGTACCATTAGAACACTGGAGTGATCGTTGATGGAAATGGGCCTCTATACAAACTAAATTTTAGAGATATTTCATTAGAAACCAGACACTTCCACCTTGAATATTAATTTACCACATTAACAATGTATATATACATTAACGAGTGTATTTTTGATTAATTTAATGTTATCTTGATTGAAAAAACAGTGCTTTTCTTTGAAAAATAAAGACATTTCTAAGTGACCCCAAACTTTTGAACGGTAGTGTATCTCTGGGTTAACTGGGAGCCTTTCCGGTGCTTTCTGAGGGAAGAGGTCACGTTCTTCCGGCGATGCAGATGTGTTGACAAGTAACTCGAGACGTGCGTCGTCCCAAACGTAACCGACAGATGTGCACGAAAATGACGAATTCTTCTGAGGAGTGTAAGTTAAAATTCTGTAAAGCAAGTAATACCACAACTGGACCACAATGGGGACCATTGCACCATTAAGAGAGTGGGAGAGGTACAGTGACAATAAGTGTAACAGAGCGAGTCAGAGAAAGAGAGAGAGAGAGAGAGAGAGAGTCTAAATATGAAGAATAGTTTGAATTGTTCAGAGACGAATGGACAGATTCACAGATATATAAGATAGACAGCAGGCCAGTGGAGAAGAGTGAAAGAAGAAGAGACAGCGCAGTAGCGTGACCATGATGGCTTGCACTCATGACCAAGCACTAAAGATACCATACCCATAAGGGAAGGGGGAGAAAATTGCAAGCCATGGGGGAGGTGGGGGCAGCGGGCACCATGGCAACGGCAATAGCCACTCAAGCTAAGTCACAAGACTCCAGTTATTCTACGCCTGCACAATACAGTGTCCTTCACCATATGCACATCGTGTACATGTCGGCACATGTGAAACGACAGCTCCGTAAAGAGGACTCTGGACATGCTGCAGAAGATGACAGCGGGAGCCGGCGGGACGGATGGGAAGCCCAAACTTTTGGATTCATACCACGGCTGGCCGAGCAGCAAGGATGGAGGGAAGGAGGGATGGCGGAGGAGGTATAGGGAGGCGGACGAGGTTACCGTCGGAGCGTACCATTGGCCTTACCACATTGGGGGGAGAGGAAGAAGAGGAGGAAGAGGAAGAGGGCGAAGAGGAGGAGGACGAGGAGGAGTCAGCTGGCTTTAAGGAAAGGCAACAAAGATCAGCACCAGAGCAGCGCCCTGGTGTGTGTGTGTGTGGGTGTGTGTGTGTGCCTTTACTGTTTTTATGTGAAAAGTAGTCTTTGGGTATTTAGAAAAGTGCTATAGAAGTCTGAATTATTATTATTATTATGATAAAAGTAGTAATAATAATAATAATATAATCATTTTTTATTTTTTTATTTAGTAATAACCGCTTGGCTACGGAGGGTCCAGTCTTTGATCGACCCTCACATGGTGAACATGTAGAACAAAAAAGGAGGGAGGATTCTGTAAGATAAGACTACGAATGGAGACTGAACCCATCCTCTGTGAGGGCCACGTCAGGTCCAGAAGATTAAAACATGTACGAAGTTTAAACTATTGCGGAGATTGCCGTGAACGATGGTCTGGGGCAACGAGCTGATGGTGTACGTGAGCCCATGGGCGCGTGTGTGTGTGTGTGTGTGTGGCGGCTAATAGAGGGGCGCCTCTGTAGCTATCTGTTATTCTTTCTGCCAGCTGAAGCCAAAGTACAGTGACAGTGGTTGGAGCTTTAGCTTTACTCAGGCTATGTTCACCAAATGCATCACGGCATTAAAGGACAATGCCTCCTTTGAACATGTGTTATTCGAGCATGTCTCTGACCGGAGAAGAGCCACGATCCAAGTGAAATTAGACTTGAACCTCCTTTTAGGTCACAGATGCATCAGAATACCACAATCACAAAAGGCAGGAAGTTAAGATCATCTCGGTCAGTCGAAGGTGATTTTAGATGCTTTTGGAAATTGGAGCCCAGAAGTATTTCAATAACATTGAGAAGCACAACGATAACATACTGTAAGGAGACACCCACTGGTCATCTCTGGGATTACAACATTGTACATTGGGAGTGATAGATTAACTTCTAGTTGAATCTATGACCCCGGAGCTGTTCACTCTTTGGTGTTGGTCCTGTTAAAATACCTGAATGAAGAAGTTAAAGGAATTTTAACAGAGCCATACACACAACTGTATGATTACACACACTAATGATGTACACAGAGGAACAGGTTGTCAAGATGCTTATAAACCTGTAGTACAAGCATGTAGTCTTTGGGAAGGGATACATGGTTGATGTGTGTGTCTGGTTGTGTGTGTGTGTTTGTGTATGTGTGTGTGTACATGCCTAAGATGAATAACTGAGGTATTATGGTGTGAAAGGAAGAAAAGTTGGGAGGAAGGAAGGGAGGGAAGAGCGATGGATAAAGGGAAGTCAAAGATGAGTTGGAAAGGTGGGGAGGAAAGAAGGAAGGATGGAGAAAGGGAGGGATGATGGCACTGAGTGAAAATATTTGAGTGTGTGTGTTTGTCCGTGTGCGAATGACACAAAGGGCCAGATGGGTCAATTTAAACGTAACTAAATTCTGAATTTGCTTAAATTTCTACGAGAAATCAAAGCTGTGAACCACATGAGATTCAACTCAAATCATTCCTTGTAATCGTATTTCTCATTCGGATGGGACACAGCAAATTACAAAGTCTACCGTGGATTTGAAGGATCTGGGCGTGATTTTTTAATTTAACCAAACTTAACAGTCAATTTGTAATTAAATGTACAGTAGTTATTTCAGGCTAAGCTACAGTGCAGATGTGAGTAACTGTAGTTGCAGCGCATCGGATTTAAGAGCTCATTTAAAAGTATTTTGCGCCGTTTTCTCACATTGCATGTTGTGTTTACAGACAACAATTTCATCAGTTCAGTCAGTTTAAAAGGTAAAATGGGTCTCTTGAGAACACTATCACCCTCTAATTGAAGTTTAGGTTTGATCCATACATTTTAAGTTGTAATAAAGAAACACAAAAGTGCATTTTAATATATATATACATATATATATATGTGTTTGTATATATACTGTATATATATACATATGTGTGTATATATACTGTATATATATTGTATATATTTATATATATAAATATATACTGTGTATATATATATATATATATATATAAATACACACACACATACACTATAATTATAATTGGATGACCTATATGAAAAGTACGAGAGACCCGTTTTACCCAGCTTGCATTTCAGGTGAGCAAGCAGCACCGCAAACCAACGAGAAAGAAGACAGAGAAAGACAGAGATAAACATCCAGAAAAGAAGATCTAAGTGAACTGAAAAAGCTCAGAAAGAGGAAGAGAGAGAGCTGGAGAAGAGAAGAGGAGGCATTCCGAACAGAGAAAGAAATAAGATGCAGTCCATACTGGCATCGTCTGCAAGAGCAAACCACTACAAATCTATTCAAACTACTTCTACTCACACAAACGTAAAAGAAACCATAAAGTATTTAAGAAGCACCCGCAGGTTGCTGGGCAGAATTAGATTCTGATTCGATGACCACAGAAAGTGCAGCGAAGTCAACAAGCACCCAACAGAGCAGCAATGTGGGTGAACTCAAACGAGAGATTTTAGACATTTTATATGTACTTAAGGCAAAGTGAGAACATTTTAAAAGATGGCCTGTTACTGCACTGCGCTGTGCACTTATAGGAATGCAACGACAGAGAGGTAGCTGTTGGCAAGCTGCGACTATTAGTTTCTAATTGCATTGCTCAGTGTGTTAGAAAGCATTCACCTGTGCATTTATAGCCTGGTTAAATGCAGTAGCAGGCTAAAATCTAAAATGTCTCAGTAGCAGCGTCCCAGATCAAAAACACGGAGGATCCTCGAAGGATCCAAGTGCGGAGGGTTTCTTAAAAAAGACAAATAGAAAAAAGGTAGCTCGGGCATCTCATCACCCAAATCATTAAAAGCCACCAAAGAAGAAGAACAACTAAAATACTTGGGGCATGCCATAAGGTTAGGGGTGAAAGAGGCTAATCATGAAACATTCAGGAAAAAACGCAAACCAATCAACAAAATCAATCAAACAAAATCAAAAGCACACTCCAAGCATTAAATGCATCAGTGACTTGTATTGATGACAAAGATGTATATCTCTGGCCCGTTGAACCTCAGTTTTAAAGTGGCTGATCGGTCAGTGGTGAGTCCCCAATAGAAACGTCTCTGTTAAGTGTCTATGAATATATTTACACACCTCATCTCCCCTGATATAACCATCCTGTAATAACTAGACAGAATGCCTGAATGAAACATAAAATATCAAAGTGCAGTTTTTAAATGACCTGTTTTTTGCAGCCTCTCACGGGGACAAATGGATTCCCTTTTCTAAAGGCCCGAAAACAGCAGCCCAGCTCATACACCTTGGGAGACACGAACCTTATTTGTATGCCTGCCATGTGCCGTCTGAGGTAAAACACACTGCATTGCACCGCGGGGGGAAATACCGGTGAGCATGTGTTCACATCCTAACCTCATGTCCTCAAACCAAAACTGTGTAGAATAAATGTATTTATAATGGATTAGCCATAGTCAGAATCTGTTGGAGCCTAAATACATCAACGTCTCAGTCTAACCTGAGAGTGTTTTACAGTAATTACATTAAGAACTAATAGCTTATATTTAACATTTAAGTACGGCCTTTAGAAGAGATGAGCGGCTGTATGTAAGTGTCTTCGTAAGCTGAAGCAAATATGCAACGTATACCAACGTTAGATGCTCAGAAAGCTGCCTCTACTTCCTGTCTCCTGAGGAATTTTCCAAACAAATAATTTCCTACTCCAGCAAATCAGCCTCCACAGCAAAACACGTGGCCTCTTCTATTAATCCATTAAAAGGAGACTCACTTTGCAGTGTGCTTGGTTCTCGGGTTATTCTCCTGCCAAAAAGCACTTTGAATATCACATGAATAAAACATCAATTACCCCTGAAGTGTAAATACGATAGACACTCAACATTTGACTTGTGTTCGGGAGATTCTCATTCAGCCTGTTGACCATAGGGCCGCCACATCGATAATGAATGAATTCATACATACATTTACATAAATTGCATGGGTCCTGAGTAAATTTATGGATCAAATTGTTCCCACATTACAAACAATAAATAAATTAGTGCAACTTTTTTTTTTCTTATTTGAATTTAACGTTTTCCTGGTGATTTATGAATCGAGAGCATTTCATGTCCCTTATGTTAAATCACCAGTGTTTAAAAAAATATGTATTCATGCCAGGATATCTTTTGCTTTTGCAAAAATGTTGATTATTTATTGAATTATATACACAGTATCAGGCCTGGATATGCCACCTGTACATCTGCCATGCTATACGGTGTCCACCATGCCAGGGGAATGGACACTATCCCCTGTGGCAATGATAAAAGATCAAATAAATGTGAGCGCAAACCAAAAGCTGCTGAGAGAATGCAATAAGTCCTGTTGGCAAGTGCAATAGTTTTTGATGCTCAGCAGACCGAGGCATGGATACCTATCTGAAGCAGTTTCAAATATTACAAAAACTATACGAAATACTGGAACAAGATAATAGCATTTTAACGTCAGCCTCATTACACTGCAGACGATAAAAGTGCAGGAATTGAAAAAAAGGGGGGGGGGGGGAGATCAATGAGAACATCCATTGTTATTAACCTTACATTTTAACAGAAGAATACAACAATGGAGTGATGACAATGTTAGTTACCCAAAAAGGTATTTAAAGGGTCAAGGGTCAACGTTCTGTTTAGTTTTTGTCACATGTTGAAATGCTCGGTTCTGATTTCACCACATCTGGCTGTTTTCTCTGCCAGACTGATCCGTCCATCGCTTAAGTTCAAATGCGGTGCGGCTGAAGTTTCCTAATCATTTGAAAGCATGCGAGATGGGTATCGGCACTCGGTCTGTTTGTGTGTGTGGGAATGGCAGAGCAGGCAGGCAGGAAGGGAGGGAAGGAGTTGGACTACTTACGTAAACCTCAGTGATCGCTATGTCAACAATGCTACCCACAACTATCAAGGCATCAAATGTGTTCCATGCATCAACAAAATAATGCTGCGTAGGGGTGGAAAGAACAGAAAAACAACAGAAGAAAAGGACAGAACATAAGACATTTAAAAAATGGAAAGAACGTAAATCAAAGGAGAGAGGAGAAAAATAAGATAAAAACATTATATACATGAGCATTGGAGTTTTTAGTAGGAGGAGAGAGGGAAAGAATCAACAAAATTCAACGGCAAAAAAATGAAAGGAGAGGCATGTCTAAAAGAGATGGACAGCAGGAAGGGCAGCGGCGATCGGTCATGCTTGTCCATGAGAGGAAAATGTCAACAACAAGAACAGTACAGAACCAATTGCAACAAAATCACAACAACAACAAAAACGCCCCTGTTGCTGTGGTTAAAAAAAAAAGAAGATGCGTAAGTCTGTTTGTGATTGGTCAGTGAGTTAGTTCAGTTAGTGAAGGAATTAGAAACCTGAGGACATGTCACCGTCGGATATGAAGTGGACAAAAAAATTAAGAACCCGACAACATCTGAGATACTGTAAGGAATAAGGAATAAGGAAAGAGGACGCAAGACAGGAACCCTGAGTGTGCGACGCTAAACCCGGCCTCTGTTCTCTCTACTTTTTAAGATTCCCAGGAGGAAGCTTGTTTTCCCGCTCAGGTGGTTGTGGTTAGGGGGTCTCCTGAGTAGCAGCGGCCATCTTGGAGTTAAAGAAGGAGGAGGGAGAGAGGGAGAAGAAGGAAGGAGAGAAAAGAAGAGGCAGAGAAAAAAGGAAGAGAGACACAGAGAACAGACAGCACAACACAACACAGAATAGCCACAAAGGAGAGTGGCAGAAAATGAAAGATTCAGAAGAAGCGAGAGGGCAAAAGACAGAGAGAGAGAGAGAGAGAGAGAGAGTGGGCATCGTACTTACGTTGATCTCACTGAGAATGACGTCTATTATGCTGCCAATTACGATGAGGAAATCAAACACATTCCAGGGATCACTAAAGTACCCCTACACAGGATGAGGTGAGCAGGGGAGGAGGAGGAGGAGGGTAAGAAAGGTAGGTTAGAAGGAAAACAACATCTGCTGCCACTTCGCAGACCTATTAAGGTGGCATGAGGTTGTACAGTGCACTGAGGAAACGGAACAGAAACAATCAGCTGATGAACCGACACATGAAACATTTTAATTCTAATGAGCAGAGTCATCTGGTTTCCTTTGCTTTGTTCATCAAGAGCAGCTGGATTTCCTGCTCCGCTATGGCGTGTTAGATGGCAGTTAAATAAGTCGGTGATTCAACTGAAAGTACATTTTGTTTGTTTAATTTATTGAGAGCAATTTATCATCATTAGCGGTACAAAGTGAGTATTTATGAAGAAAACATCCGCGTAGCTTCAGGCCAAAACAGCATTATTATTTAGAGTGGGAAAGTCCCAACACATATATTTAGTATAGTGTAAGAGGAGCTGCATCTTTTGTGACATTCTGGTGCAGAGACTCAGCTTTATTATATTGGGAGAGGCAGACACGATGTAACGAGGGTGGTTTGGAAACCGGCCTGGCGCGTGGCCTTTTCAGAATCGTTCCATAACTGTAAAGCAAATTACATCTCAATCAGATTCAGGGAGGACTGTTTTCCCATGGCACATTTAGATGATTCCTCTAACTGTGGGCTAGGGAGGCTGATGATGTTACCATGTTTATCCCAATTTTGTGCAACCGGATTGGAAGAAATCTGTTAGTTATTGTTCGTCTTAAGATGGTTGGAAGTTGAAGCAGGGGAATTAGAATGATGACTGTCTGGATACTGAGATGTGAGACTAGATACTGTGGTTCACCTACAGAACAACTATATAACATCCTTAAACCCATTGTGGATGCACAAACAAATACAACTCAATTATTGCAGGTTAATTGACAGATGCGGAGAGAGTCTGAGTGAAGATTAATCTGACGTCAGGAGGGAACGAAGGGATCGTGATAAAAGCTTATGCAGATATTACAAATAAATCCTGGACTCTATCAAGGTTTAAATGAAGTTGTTTGGAGGTGTAAGAGTGTTAATGTCAAACCAGGATTATACATGAATATAACTTAGTATCTAAAAGCCATTTTGATATTAATTGATTCGACAAAACACATTTAGACACATTTTGGTTTTAAAAGTTGAAATGTGTTCAGATGCTCAGAACTATCCAACACAGTAAAAACAAAAACCTGCGAAGCAACGCTGAGACAGTGAAACCTGTAAAAAAAAAGTTAAAAAGCATTAGGACACATTTCCATCCATAAAGGAAGTGTCACAGGAGCTGATTCCACTTGTGTGCTGCCGACTGTAATACCTGGAAGTAAAAGTGTGAGTGAGCTGGTCCTCTGTGTGTGCCGGAAGAGTTTAACAAGGTCAAGCCAGGAGCATCCTACGGTTGCATCTCACTCACGCACAAATTAAGTGCGTCACGTTTTCATTAACATCGTCCAAATGGCTTGGGAACACGTCCACATGCTGCGCTGTAACTTATTATACAGACATGAAAAAAGGAAAATGGGAGTCACTTTGGATATTGTTTTAAAGATTTACAACTTGCAAAGATTCACAAAGTTTCAAAACGCTTTGAAAAAAGCTGATCTGATCAGTTTAAATAAACGACATAAGGAAAACATCGTATAACGTAATGCAGCGCAGCATGAGGTCAATTCCCATGCCCAAATGTTTCAAGTAGATCATTATTTCCAACGGTTATTACCAGATAACTATATTTCATCCTTCTTAATACATAAACATTGTCCCTGTGGCGCTTCACTGCAGCCCACTGCTCCTTAATAACTAAGGATGGGTCAAATGCAGAGACGATTTTCCCCAAAGGGATCAATAAAAGTGTACATTTCTTCTTCTTTCTTCTTGGAGAAAATTATTTGGATTTTATAGCTCACTGGAAAAATAAAATAAATAAGTTTAAAAAATCCCTGGCTTCCAAAAAACTGATATTTTTGTGAAGGCAATTAATTAATTGCAACACGTAATTTACAGTAATTAACTCCACATATAAAATAAATAAAAAGTAACATATTCCACAGTTTTTTTGTCTTCTTAAACCTGGAGTATCGAGAATTAATCGTTTTACATTTTGTTTTGATTGATTCTAATGAGCATAATGTGTATAAGTGACACACTATTGCCAAGTATACGGAAGGGAACGCTAAAAGAAAGAAGATGCAGTTAGTGTGATGTCACCCTCACATTTCTCTAGCTCAACTCAGTGTATTAAAGAAGTCAGTGAGTGAAGTACAGAGTAAAAAGTCATCAATAACTGCAAATAAATATTCATCTCTGGATTTACAACCTGCACTGTGTAACAATAGATTAAAAATATAATATTAAACTCTGTTTTTGCTTTTGATTGTGTTTTTTTGTATATTTCTGACTAACCCTGTTGTAATAGAGGGAGGCACTCCCATCTGTTACTGTTTAAATATCTACTGATGCACCAGGAAGTCCTAAGATTGGCCCAATAAACCCAGACAGCCACATAGCAACAGCAACAGAGTAACAAGGCAGCAGTGAGATTAAAAACCACATGATGCCATCCACTAATCATGTTTACAATTCAAAATATAGCAATCATCATCTGGAGGAAATTAAATAAGGATTAGGAATAGGATATGCAGTTCAACATCAGGCAGCAGTTATTTGCAAGAATATGTGAGTCAATGCCTGAAACATACAGTATTTGATAGTATCAGATTCTAAGTTATTTGTAAAAAGTAAGTAGATTTGTACATTATTTATCAAATATTTGCTATGCTGCTCTACTCTACCGTATTGCACACGACTGTTATTCTATACTGCAGCGAGAGAGGCGGACCTACCCTGGGTTTGAAGGCAATCAGTTTCAGGAACATCTCCACAGTGAAGAGTCCGGTGAAGACCATGTTGAGGATGTTCATGGCATCATTGAAATTTTTGGTCTGTCCATGATGCTGCAAAAGCACATAAACGACTCATTTGTTGTCCACAAAGGAGGGGGGGTGGGGGGCGTCGTGGGAGTTTCATAAAGCCGTACACTGTCACATTCAACCCATTTTAAGAGTGTGTACTCGCGCTCTGTGAGTCGTGCACGCGTGAGACTCACCTGCATGGCCAGACAGATGGTGTTGAGAAGGATGAGTGTGAACATCAGGTACTCAAAGTAGGTGGAGTTAACCACGTACCACACCTTGTACTGGGAAGGGTTCTTGGGAATGTAGCGACGCAACGGCCGGGCCTTCAAAGCATATTCCACACACTGACGCTGTGACACACACACACATACACACATGAGCATGCACAAACACACGTTCACCTTTAACCTTTATCTGGTTACGTAGCTCCCCCAATTCCTCATCGCTCCGTCTCATTCTCTTCTCGGACCACTGTGGAGCAAACGCTGTAGAAGTGTCTCTCTCCTGTCCCCGGCTACTCTTCCATCCTCTTTGTGTTCTTTCAGTGAGACGAATCATCACGGAGAACACCGCTGCAAGGGACTTCGCTCAGCTCTTTCTTTCGTTTCATCTTCTGTCTGAATTGCTGCGGCTCCCTCCTGGCTGCACTCCTCAAGTAGTTCAGCCTCTCAAAACTCTTGTTCATCCCCTCCAGATTCTCCCATGTCTCACCCCCACTGCCTGGCCTCCATTCCCTCTCTCTCCCTCGTGCCGCCTCGAATGACAAAGCGACTTTCCCACTTCAAGCCGGAAACAAATTCAGTAATAGTTTATATGAAACAGACACCAACACTACCTGATTCTTGTCCAGCTCACAGTTCTTATATTCCTGCTCGCCTTGCTCCTGGAATGTGACGATGACGAAACCGACGAAGATGTTCATCATGAAGAAGGCGATGATGATGATGTAGATTATGAAGAAGATGGAGATGACCACGCGGTAGTTGTAGACGGGCCCGACGTCCTCAGTGTGAGAGTCTATGGCCCGGTACAGTAACCTGAGGGAGGGAAGGGACGGATTCATTCAAGGAAGAGGGCGGGAGGAAAACCCTCAGTTAATCCAGTAAAAAAAAATTATGAGCAGAATGTATAGGGTAGGACACCAGGACGTTGCTGTAAAACGAAAAAAAGAAAGCACTCAGTGGACATACACTACCGTTCAAAAGTTTGGGGTCATCCAGACAATTTTGTGTCTTCCATGAAAACTCACTTTTATTTATCAAATGAATTGAAAATTTAATAGAAAATATAGTCAGGACATTGACAAGGTTAGAAATAATGATTAATATTTGAAGTATTCATTTTGTTCTTCAAACTTCAAGCTCAAGGGAAGGCCAGTTGTATAGCTTATATCACCAGCATAACTGTTTTCAGCTGTGCTAACATAATTGCACAAGGGTTTTCTAATCAGATATTAGTCTTCTAAGGCGATTAGCAAACACAATGTACCATTAGAACACTGGAGTGATAGTTGATGGAAATGGGCCTCTATACACCTCTGGAGATATTTCATTAGAAACCAGACGTTTCCACCTAGAATAGTCATTTACCACATTAACAATGTATAGAGTGTATTTTTGATTAATGTTATCTTTATTGAAAAAACAGTGCTTTTCTTTGAAAAATAAAGACATTTCTAAGTGACCTCAAACTTTTGAACGGTAGTGTACAGTATGCAGATCAAACAGATTGTGTGACACACACCCTGGCCAGCCCTCGAAGGTCGACACGGCAAACAGAGCCATCATGCCTTGCAGCACATCGTCAAAGTTAAAGTCACTGTTCTCCCACACTCTGTGGGCTCTTTCAGGCTTCGTCACGTCCCCGTCCTTATACATTATGTAGGAGCCCCTGTGAAGACAAGAGCACACACACAAACACACACACACGTTTTATCCAGTTGTTATAGGCTATAAGAGTATGTTTAACAAGCTTGCTTGCAGGATTGATCTTTTACCTGCAACCTGCCTGAGTTTGTTTCGAGGTGTCGGTACAAAAGAAAAACTTCCCCTGATGGATAAACATCGACATGTTGTAAATCAGTATTGATAATAACATGATTACGACATTACTAGCGGTGACCTTTCCTACTTTCCTCCTACCTTAAAGAGCTGTACTCCGATACATGCGAACATGAACTGGAGCAACGTGGTGACGATGACGATGTTGCCGATGGTCCGGATGGCCACAAAGACGCACTGCACCACATGCTGGAAAATGCCCAAAAAAGGATAGTAAGTATTACGGGTGTGGCATTTTTTGTTGTTGTTAAGAAGAGAATTATTATAACGTATATTATGTGCACTGGTGTTTTTAGACGTGTAAGTGCCCCAACCTTCAGTCCTTTGGCTCTGTTGATGGCTCTCAGGGGTCTGAGCACTCGCAGGACTCGCAGGATCTTCACCACATTAATTGCACTGGACCTGAAACACACATGGGGTTTAACTACCGACTAGTCAAACACACCTTTTACTATCAAGACGCATTTGCAAGATTGAGACGAGTCACGCTCATAACAAACTGTCGCGTGAGTTTAAAAGAGCTGTCGAGAGCGAGACAACGCACGGAAGCGAGGTAAATTAAAACAAAGTAAATTAAACAACTGAAACCAAATCACATCGGACACTCAACAACAAGTATAAAATAATCCTAATAACACTTAACCCTCTTGTTACCTTTAGGGTCAATTTGACCCCATTCAATGTTTAATGTCGGTGTTCTTTCGGGTCAATTTGACCCCAGGCTGTTTTTCACTGTCAAACATATAAGAAATATCAACTTTTTTATATATTTAAAGGGCTATTTAAGTAGTCAACAAACAAACATAAAGTACCTCACACTTAAACTTGGAAAACAATATTAATTCTAATAATTTTCTGGAGGTTTTAATTGCTGGGGTCAAATTGACCCCGAGGGTAAAATATGTCAGTAAATATAAAGGTAACAGGAATTGAATGGGGTCAAATTGACCCGAAGGTAACAGGAGGGTTAAATACATAATAACTGAGAATAGCCATGATTCTTTTTAAGATGATTACATTTGGGCTGTAGGAATACATGTTTACATAACTACCCGTACCACTATGCTACGTAATAAAGGCAGATTATTACCAGGAGATTGGCAGATGTGCACAATGATCTCAAGAAGTTAACCTTCATTAGATTAAATTGTGGTTGAACAACTGGATTAGTCTGGTTCGGTAACTTCCTCCTACTAAAGAAATGATGATATTCTATACTTGTTGCACCTCCTCTGACACTGTTAAGAGCACAGATTATCTATAGAAATACGGTTATGGACCATGTCATAAGGGGCCATTAGTCATAAATTAATAATGCGTTTTCGTATAATTTGTCTACACTAGTAAATACAAAAGTCTAAACATGTGTATGTAATAAAACACACAAACACATACAAGTACAACACAGGTAGGCCAACAAAAACACACACGGGGAAACTGAGAGTCACTGTGCTGTAAGAGAGTGTCAGTTTAAGCCAAAGGTCAAACAGCATGGGACCTTTTAAAGGACATGGTTCAAAGGAAAAGGAAGGTTTTAACAAACTAACCAAAAGAATCAAATAAATACCTTGACATTTTGCAATAATTGTTTGAAAAAAGCTTGTACATTGGTCCTTTGGTAATCTGAACTTCCTCAGTGTTGTATTATTATGTGACATTAACGGGTGTCGAACGTGCTAAACTTCGAGCTTGTCATTTACCTTTTACCTTTATATCAGTGTGAAAGGTTAATAAGCCAATTATTCAGTTAACTGGAGAACAAATATGAAAACGAGTGAAAAAAAGAGTATTCAAAATGTCAGTGTATCCTTTTAAGGGAGTGACTTTTAAGATGTTTAAAGGAGTGACATAAAGGGAGTGACATTACTCTGTCGACTTTTAAACAGAATGTAAGGAAAGACCCGATGTGCAACATTTTACACAGGAAGGTAAAGTTCAAGGGCAGTTAAAAGTAGTTCATGTGCAGTAGGATTTCATCGGCATCATATCAGTCAGACCAGCTGTGAAGATATCTTATAGT
Source organism: Pseudoliparis swirei (assembly GCF_029220125.1). Classification (NCBI taxonomy): domain Eukaryota; kingdom Metazoa; phylum Chordata; class Actinopteri; order Perciformes; family Liparidae; genus Pseudoliparis; species Pseudoliparis swirei. The sequence goes on along the minus strand of NC_079397.1, from coordinate 14,293,297 downwards.
CGACTGGATTGAAGGGAAAGATTAACCTGTTTATTAAAGATTAACCTGTTTATTAAAGATTTACTGCTCTTTGATTCTAAATGGTTTCCATAGGAAAAACTAAAATAAAGACACATATAGTTATTTTATGTGACCTCATGCTGTCAACAAACAATATCACGAGACTACACAGGACGACTACACCTGACTTTTGATTCTACGTTATTAGTTTTACAACTGGTCATTTTGCATATTCCAGTTCTAAATTGTTGTTGCTGTTTCTTTAGCTACACTTCCATGAGCACAGATACCTAAATGGAAACATGGCAAGAGAGGTATATACAGTATAAAATATAAAGTACATCCCCAGAGATATTTTGGGTAGTAACAGAATTGAAGTAAAATGTACAGTAAATCCTGAGACTGGAGTCAAAAAGATCTGTTTACACACACTCCTGAACGCAGTACCATCACAATTAGTTTGACTGTGATGTATTTAAGAAGAATCCCACACACTGACTACTTGTAACAGGCAAAACCACTGAGTTTTAGCATAAAGGTGTCATTTCCATAGTCCAGGAGAGTTTAGCTTATCCAGAAATATGAGAACTCAGTTTAAACTGCCCCCCAAAAAATATGTCAAAGAATAGATTAACAAAAACACAAACGTTGATCGGGGAACCACTCCCCCTGGAAACAAAACAATCTCTGCATCCAAACCCATTATGATGATGCCTGCATAGAGATATGTTTGGTGCACAACTCTGTGTTCACAATAGCAAATCACCCACTTATTATCATTACAGAATAATCTCACTGAACTTTCGCCCGGTCATAACGTCGGACATTTCAGCCTTGTGATTTTTGGTCGTGCTCTGAAGAAGGCTTTGACTAAAACTCTCCAAGGCCATAGAAATACCAAATCAAAGGAGTGACATCTTGACACAGTTAAGGTGAAGGTTTGCTAAGGGGGTTATTAATGTGGACTAATATGGACTTACGTCGAGAAGTCTAGTCTATTAAGCATTAGAGACAGAGAGTGTAGCATAGCATATTAAACATCAGAAATATCACAGCATTTCAAGGAGTTAATTGCTACAAGATGCAGTGAACATATTCAATAAACATCACAAAGAGAAAAATGGGATAGGAGTAATGAAGTGTAAAGTTGTGAGAGAATAGAGAGTGTGAAGAATGAGGCAATTTACATTTAAAAAAATCGTTTCTCTCACTCTGACACTGTGCAACCTGATTTATGTGTTCGTGGACTGGATGAGTGTCCCATGCAGGAGCCATTATCTGACTGCCTGGTCCAGTCTTTCAACACGCAATTACACAAATGTACGTTTGATGATATTGTAAGCTTCCCTGATGAAGTCGCTTGGAATTGCTGGCAACATTTTGGGGTTATAGCATTTGCGGATGATTCAAACGGGACAAAAGCATAAAACATGCATGACGAAACATTACGTTGCACTCACTGTATTCCAGAGGAGATGAGAGAAACACTGACGACGACCAGGTCCAAAATATTGAAATAGTTTCTACAGAAGGAACCTTTATGGACGAAGGCCCCGTAGGCTGTCATCTGTAGGGGTCAAAGTTCACAATTTAGAGAACTAAAGAAGGATCAAGTCACAGGTCAGGAGTGTACATGGGGAACATATATGATGCAAAGTAGTTGGTCATTGTTTGAATTGTTTTTAAGGAAGGGTCCACGACCAAGGACACATCATTTAAGTTATTTGATATCTTTGGTCTGGATGCAGCAACGCCTTCTCGCCATGCACATCAACCAGTTCCCAACAAACATTGAACATTGTTTGTCAGTCCTTATTTCTGTCATACATGTGAAAGTTTGTTTGTTTGGACCCACATGAACGTAATTCAAATGAATTCGGTCGCACTTACAGATCATAAGTTCTTATAATACCTCACAAACATGAAATACTACCTTAAGAATGATCTCTATGGTGAAGAGTCCAGTAAAGACGTAGTCTGCATAGCCCAGGATCTAGAAAAGCAACAAAGAGAATCATTGTTTTTAGTTGAAGGATACTATTTCCATGATAGTGCCAGACAAAAAAAACCAATAATCAATGGCTTTCATTATGTCATCCGTTGTATTGGTAATAATAATAATAATAACCATAAGACAAAATTGGGACTGAGGTTGTACAACATGTTCCAAGGCTGAATGAAACCGACCTGGGTAGACCGGTAACAACTGTGTAAAGGTCTAAGCTTTCATAGAATTGTTTATGGTTAAAAACAAAGAGAGAAACAGAAGAAAGTGCAGTTTCTTTTCGGGGGTTAAGGCCTGATTTATGGTCAACTGTCGCATCGTCGTGGATGACTCCACAACATACTGAATTAAATATGCTGAGGTTCAGGTCCAAGGATAATGAATTTCCATTTGACTAAAACAGACTTTGAATCTGAAAAACACTGTGTTTTTTTTCATTAAGGTCTCAGACTAAGAGTTTGACTATTACCCAGCCGCCTAGACCATAGTCATGAAAAATACAATATAGCAGATCTCTACACGCCCCCGGGGGATCTTGCTCACTGAGAGAAATAACAATACACAAAACACACACGCAGCACACACAGAGCCACGTTGTTGCATTCAGCTCACCAATTATACCCATAAACACTAAAGATAATGTATATTTAAGCAGTATGGTGATGCTCCACAACTGCAGTGAAGACATTGTCTCCATGAATACAAATAGAGCATGATTTGAGATTTCTCAGTTTGGCCTCAGGCTAAGTATACATCCTCAGCTGTTGCATGCAAATATATACCATTTCTTATTAATACAAGGAACACAGTCCTGGTTAAAGAGGGGATAGTAAAACAATAACAACATTGTAACCATATTTCTTGGCTGCATGTGTTAATGTTAGGTTGCCCAGCCTGGCTTAATAAAACATTTTCTTTTTAAAGAGTTCAGTTGACAAGACAAAAGCTGAAGAGACGTTTCACATCTTCCTAACATGAAGTTAATCTGGGTTACAATACTCTGGAATAAATCTCATTAAGTGTAACAGGCCAGTCACAATCAGCGTTGGTTCGTCTATATGTATGTTGCTGTCGGTTATAATCCATTTAGCACATAATGAATGTGTGTGGACAACTAATGATGAGTTCAATGTCTGCCTCTGTCTGCGCCTTAATGTATATTGAGCCTTATATGCATTTATATTGCATTTATACTGTAATACAGTTTTTAAAATAGTTATTAATATATATCGTTTGTGTTACCTGGTTTCTGAAGGAGTCGTTTTTGACCGGGTCTTCTGCTGCCAGACTGATGCTGCTGAGCAGGATGAAGAAGAGGATGAGGTTTGTGAAGATGTTGTGGTTGACGATCTTGTGGCATAGAACCCTGAATCTAAAAAACGAAGTGGGAAAAAACACATTTACGTCACTGGTTATGATAGTAATAGGGCATTTTTTATGCGATCAAATAGAGATGGGAACCACAAGGATGGAAAAATACGGGCAGAAACAGATAGATTGGGTACAATCAGAAGAGAGGGGGAGGGGGGGGGTGAAGGTTCGGCAAAAGGTTCCTCTTACCGGTTGGTGTGGCTGAAGACGAAGAAGGCGCGCGCCTCGGGTATGGGAATGGCCTTCTCCTTCAGCTGAGTGTCGGAGAGGGGCCGGGGCCTCGGACCCACCGGCATCTCTGGCTCTTCGTCCTCTTCGTCTCCGAATGAGAGGGAGGAAAAAGTGAATAGTTTGAGTAAACAGGAGGAAAAACAATTCTGACAATGAATGTAACTTGGCTTCAAGTTGTTAAGTAGTTGTGCCTCAGCAGAAAGGCACACCGAGGAACCGTTGCAACCTGTTGACACGAATGTTAAGCGATAAAAAAAAGTTCCAGAGGTGAAAATCCTATTTATATTCTGAATCGAGAGTTTGTATGACTAACCATAATGTCGTAACCGTCCAAGGTGCCACTAACTAAACTAACCGGACACGCTCCTGTAAAAGCCACAAGTCTTTCACAGCAAAAAAAATAATTTTAACGGAGAAGCCAATAAGAATTACGACACTACCCCAACCCTAAGTGTAACAGTGACCTCGCTGATTGGTGGATGCTGCTGTTACCATGGAAATGGCGATTGAGGGTGCGTGCTTGCGCGTGCTGCTCCTGGATTTAAAACTCGGCCAACTTGTAAACTTTTCAGGAGAGGCAGCGAGTCGCCATTCGCAATAGTTTATGGCATGAGTAGTTCCTTTACTCTCAACATAAATATCTTGTATCTTTGCATTTTTAGAGTAGGTTTTCATCTAATCTAATCCTTCCTGCATAAACACAGAGCATACATCTGGTGTGTGGGTTACCGATGTAATCATTGGCCGGATATGGGTTCTTCTCTTCACTCTCATCTCCACCGTAGTTATCCATGGTAATCTGCAGAGAGAGCATTATGTTTATTTAACTCATGCTTGTTCTTCTTGAGCTCTGTGATTACTTTGGATTTTCTTGAGATGTACCTTAGTAGCAGTGTTCGTCTCTCCATCAGAGGTGATGGACTTCAGCTCTATCTTCTCCTTCTTCTTCTTTTTCTTCTTCTCCAGAGGCGGCTTCTCGTTGGCGTGACGTTTCTCTGGACTGGCCAACCTGGAGAAAGAGGAAGGAACAGAAGATGATCAGACGTATCCCTTCTCTTAACCCTAGCAACGTTAGTCCCATATTAATGCGCTGAATCACATTGAAATGAACACCAATGAATAAATAAACACTTTGATTTTCATGGCTGGTGGATGTGCTGTTATAATCAGTCAAACAGGTCAGAGCAGTCAAATGGTTGTTTTTCATTACACGTGTTTTCCCCTCTCAGATCAATACAGGCTCTAACCAAAGAGGAGACATTTAATGATTTGTGCCGCTGAGGGAGACATTATCTTCCTCAGCTGCACTAAAGTCTCACATTACCATTGCTGACAAATTACAGTTGAACTAAATGGCTAAAATCACCCCAAAAAACTGGTTTAGACAAAAAAGCGAAGCAGACAAATGTCAGCCTCACTCTAAAACATAATAATATGTTTGTGTTCTCAATGTGAGGCTCTCTCACTCCCTACAATTTGTTTCTGGTGTTATGTCAGACCAAAACAGTTTCTATTTTTCTTCTCTTTCTTTTCCTCAGCTGACCATCTTTCTTTCTCTTTCCGCTTTACCTGGCGAGTTTCTTCCTCTCCTTCTCCTCTTCCTCCTCTTTCTGGGCGGATGTCAGGCTCTCAGCGTCAGCCAGATTGTCGACAGCAATGGCCAAGAAGACGTTCAGTAAGATATCTGTTCAGATGGTTGAAGCTAAGGATGTTGCTGGCCCGCCAGATCCTGGGAGGCTAAGTGGATAATTAGTAATCTTTCTGCATCTGAAATACACTTAACTGCTCGAGTAGAGATACTCAATGTGGGCTTTTATGAGTGATATGATGCTTCCTAATTAGGGGAAAGATGGAAATCAAATCACAACCAGGCACATGGTTATGTGCTTGATCGAATGCAATCTAACAGAATCAGAAAAGCAACACGTTTCTCTTTGCTCCCGACGTTAACATTTTCCAGCTCTGGTCATCACTCATCACCCCTCCACCTCTCTTCAGATCCACACCAGAGGCTATTATGCAGCTACTTTACGGAGGACTCTGTTGAGGCAGGATACAGTTTCCGCAGATGAAGAGGATGATAAAGTAGATGCAGACCAGCATGCCGGGGAAGGACGGTCCACCGTACGCCATGATACCATCATACATCACAGAGTTCCAGTCCTCTCCCGTTAGGATCTGTGGAGAAAGAAATGTAATTACAATCTTCATAGGAACGAAGAAACATCCTTGTCACACATTACATTTCACATCACTGGTTGAATCCAGATTCAATACATTGTTGTACGGTACATAGGAGATGAAGATGTGATGGACACAAGCTGAGAATTGAAGACCGCACACATTTGCAGTACCTGAAACACAGTGAGCAACGACTGGGGAAAGTTGTCAAAGGTGCTCCGTCTGGTCACGTCGAAGTTGAATTTCCCCCCAAACAGCTGCATGCCGAGCAGGGAGAAGATGATGATGAAGAGGAAGAGCAGGAGCAGCAGAGAAGCAATGGAGCGAACAGAGTTTAGAAGGGATGCCACCAGGTTGGACAGGGAGTTCCAGTATCTGTGGGCGAGACATCCAGTTACCGTGGGAGCATGCACACAAATAGAAGTACATACAGGTGTAGAGGAAGATCACTGAACGTGTACCCGTCACCAACACACTGTATAGGTGTGAATGTTTTCCATTGTATTTGTTTCCTGAGGACAATTGGCAATACAATAGTTGCCTATTTTATTTGTATTTTATATTTTACTTTGTATACTTTGCACAGTCCTTGTATTATATGTGTTTGTGTGTGTATATATATATATACATATATGTTTCATTTTATATACATATATACTTCATTTTGTATTTTATATTTTACTTGAACACATCTATATCTTTCATCCCTGTTTTTTATATTTTATTATATTTATTCTCGTGTGTTTAGTTTATTGGTGCTGCTACTGTGACGACAAATTTCCCCTTGGGGATTAATAAAGTATATATACTGTATTTTTTAAATATTTAATTTAATTTGTCATTAGTATTGTGTATTGTGTATGCATATATGTTGTATATATACATATATATTTTATTTTATATTTTACTTTGTATACTTCTATATCTTTCATCCCTGTTTTTTATATTTTATATTTTATTTTTTATTCTTGTGTGTTTAGTTTATTGGTGCTGCTACTGTTTCGACAAATTTCCCCTTGGGGATTAATAAAGTATATATCATATCATATCATCATATCATCATATCTATCTATCTATCTATCTATCTAATGTGTTTCAGTATCCAGTGTAGTGAGAGGTGGCTTTCACATGTTAATGTGTGTGTGTGTAGCAGGACAAAGGGATACTCCATAATTGTCAATATTGAAAACGTCTCAACTAACCTGGTGATTTTGAAGATTCTCAGCAAGCGTACGCAGCGCAACACTGAGATGCCGAGAGGGGACATGATCTTGGTTTGCACCAGGATGGTCTCGAGAATCCCTCCACATACGACGAAGCTGTCGAAGCGATTGAAGAGCGAAACAAAGTACGCCTGTGGAGAGTTTAGAGAGGAGAACAATTTAAGGTAGCAAAGGCCCGAGAAAGGAGTTTAAAATTCTCTTGACAAACCATGAAATCATTCCCATACAACTCATTTTGAGGAAGATAATGCTCTGCCACCGACCTGCAGACCCAGACTGTACATCTTCAACAGCATCTCACCAGTGAAGAGTGCGAGCAGCACCTTGTTGGCTATGTCTGAGGAGGAGGAGGAGGAGGAGGAAGGACATGGTGGTGAGAAAAGAGGAACGTGGAGGGATAAAAAGGTCAGAATAAAAAGATGTGTCAAAAGAAAAATGGCAGAAAAGAAAATGCAATCCAAAAAGGTGAATTTAGCTTTTATCGGAAGGAAAAGAGATCTGTCAGAGTTTGTGCGTACGTGAATGTAGGTGTGCGTGTGCTTGCTCCCGTACCTTGTACTTCTGTTAACCAGTCAGGCTGCCGGTGATGTTCAGAGGCGATGGTCAGAGTGTTGAGGAAAACCAGGAAGATGACCAGCCAATAGAAAAACTGGGATTTGACCCCTGCCCGGCACTTCCTCCTACACAGCCTGTTCCACCTCCGAGAGTATCGACTGAGGGTGAAGAAGCAAAGGTTGAGAGATGGAGCGGTGCGCGAGGAAAGGAGAGAGGAGAGGTGGGGAAAAGGAGGGACGTGGGAAGGAGAGCAGAGACGCAGATAAAGGAGTATTAGGCCCAAGAGAAAAAGAAGGAAAAAAAGAATTATCAAAAGAAACAAATGAAAACGAGAGGGAAAAACAAACAGCAGATGAGAGAGAAGAAAAATAAAGAGTCAATTAGTCTGTCGACAAGGTAGTGATGACATCATCCCTTGGCCGGTGGTCGTCTCTTGTTGAGCTGTGAAGCAGTTAGTCATCCTCAAAGACATTTCACACCAAGAAAAAGCCAGGATGATGAGCTTTGTTGCATTTGAGGCAAAAAAAAGGATTGCTTATTTGTATTAAATGATTGAAGGAACACATTTTAACTGAAATATGTCAGACTGTGATTCACACCTTACGGGAATTTCCTGCTTGAAATGAAAAAATGGGTTCATTTTAGCATTAAAAAAAACGACAACTTGAATTTGAGACAATTCGCCATGTTGTTCGGTGTTGTTCTGTACACAAGGTCTTTTGCACTTTTCCTGCCCACTATACTGTTAAGAAATCAGAGTTGTTGTTTCTGGTAATTGCCAGCTTCACACCTCACACTCACATCTCAGTGAAGCACTCCACTTAAAGAGTCACAGCAATGTTCACCGATGATTGCGTGACTGCAGTTCAAACAGCAGCGTGTGATTATAAGAAGATCTATCAGGAAATCTATCAGACGAATCAGCATTTATTCATAACAACTACATGAATCCAGACCATAACTGCCCTCATCAATCATCTGTCCTTTTCTGTTCTGGATGTCTATTGATTCTCGCGGATACTCCACAACAACAGACATGGTTGAAAGGAGATGTCACAGCTCACCAGGAGGTGTTGTTCTCCGTTGCCCGTACACAATCCATTTGTTTCACCGGTTTTCTGAGTGTCTATAAGCTATTTAAAGTAATTTACGGCACACAGCAGCTTCCCCATGATGCACACACTGGACGTGACATGTAATTATCTAATGTCTATGTTTTTGATTTTGAAGTTAACCGTCTGTAGATTGATATTTACCATAAAGACATGAGAGTTGGATTTATCGTCTCATCGAACTCTTTGCAATAAAGTAACTGTATTTCCTCAAAGTTGAACTATTCCTTTACAGAGCAAAGCTCTCTCTTTGTGTCTGTTTCCTTTGCATGACTGTCGACAAATAAACACACACGCACACACACGCACACACACAGCGACCATACAAGTACCACAGCAGTGGAGACATTGGAGCAGGTGAATAACAGGTGATAACATGTACTAACCTGAACTTGGATTTGGAGATCCTATTTCTGGAACACAGAAAACAGAATGGATTATAGACAAACACACACACACACAAGCACACACACACACACACAGACAAACACACATACATAGACAGGTACACAGCATGAAAGGGGTGATTTGAGAATGACGTTTGCCTGAGCAAATGTATGTTGCTTCAACAAGTTACTGTGGGTCCAGAATGTTCTGCCTTCTTTAAATGCAATTGCTTAATCTTACTATATAGATATTTTCTAGTTGAGAGGCTGAGGTGAACTAAGCTCATCAAGCAGACAAGCTGACTGTCTGGTATTCGTTCTGCAGAACTGAATGAACATCAGTAATTCACCCACTTTTCTTCGGAAAAAAATCACTCCAAGAAAACAAATAGACGGCGGCATCCAGTCAAAAGAAAAAATATTGCTCTAAGTTTGGATTTCCTCCAATCGGTCCTGGTGTGAAAGAACGCAGTGTATACGTAGAGAAATGTATGGAGATTGTTCCCCGCTGTAACAGCACAAAGTATATACATAGAGTACAGAAGACAAGAGATTATAAAAGCTAGTGTTTCTGGGAGAAGAGAAGAGAAAAGAGAAGAAAAGAGGACAAGACTGAAATACCCACAGTGGAAATTTGACACATATCATCTGTAATGTTTGAGGACCCGGATCTGACAATTTATGCCACACGCTGGTTACATTACAGGCGACGCTCCTCTCTCAGCCAAAAGAGAACTTAGTCGCATCCCATCCTGTAATGAGCTTGAAGGGAGTTGGTGTGAGCAGCTGTGCACTGCTTGGGTTCGCGAGAGCAGATGACCCGCTGCCCGACTGAGGCGATGAAGCGGCTTCCCGACTGACTCAACGGTGGAACAAAATGACTGACTGGCTGGATACGGAGGCTGACAGCCCACCGTCTCCTCTCTCTATGTGTTCGGCTCGATTATGGAGATCAGCGGGCGTCGGAGTCGCTGCTACCCCGAGGTCTGTCTCCACAGCAATGTGAAGAAGAAGTGACAAACACTGAAAGTCTCCGGATTTATCTCTTAATGCCCCGAGGCAAAAACAGTCCCACGGAGGAAGGATGAGGGCTCATATTTCTTGGCAAGGTTTAGCGTTTATTTGGTTTTGGACGGTCTGATTACCGTGAAAGACACTTATTTCAGTAAAACTATTGCAGTTGAAAAAATCGGAAGCTCTATTGTGGTTTATATAAAAAGGAGATGGATGCTCTAGAGCCCAGGTGTCAAACACAAGGCCCGCCGGCTGAATGCGGCCCACCACGTCATTTTATCCGGCCCCTGACAGCTTGAAAGACACATGATCGCCTTTATATCCTGTGCTTTTATTTTGAAGGTTTCAAATGAAATGGATTTGTGTTATAATATTCGAGAAATGTCCTTGTGTACAATATCTCTACACTTGAATGAACAATAATCAAATGCAAAGAGAGTTATTAAACTATATGTTGGAGAGTAGTTTATACAGCGCTTCAGTTACACCGGCCCTTTAAGAGGCGGCCGTGACGCTGATGTGGCCCCTCGGTGAAGATGAGTTTGACGCCCCTGCTCGAGAGCGTATTAGACCTACTAAGGGGATAAGGCTTGCAGAATCAGTAACTTCTTTTAAATCACTTCTTAAAACCCATTTTTATAGAACAGCTTTTAAGTGATCTAGTCTTTTTATGCAGCACTTTGGTTCCCCTAATTTAGTTTGTCTGTTTTTAATTTATTTTTAATTTTTAATTTAATTTTTAATTTTAATATATACTTTTGAATGTAATATTGGTTTCTTGCTATTCCACTTGTTTTGCTTTGACTCTCTGTGGAGCACTTTGTAAACATTGTTTTTAAAGGTGCTATATAAATAAAGTTATTATTATTATTAGTACATGCTTTGAGGAGAATCTTCAAAAAACAATAGATGTTTATTCTGCGGCCATTTTAGAAGTTAAGAGTGAGAAAATGATTCCATTGTAATGTGTATTGGTACTTGAGGACGTGATAAGAAGCATTTAGTGATACAACTTGTGTTGCTGTGGGTAATAGTACATCTTCAATGCACACAATGATTTAAGTTACTGGGAGGAGCCTTTACTTGGATCAGAAATAAGTCTCTAATACTGAATCCTCCACATGACCTACATAAGAAAATTAGACCAGTCAGCGAGATGATTGACACTTTCTAATATAGCTTTGGAGAACCAGGCCTGGCTGGCTCAGACTGCCAGACCCTGCTGCAGGAGAACGAGAGCTTCTTAACATCTGCACAGATTAACATGCTACGATTTTGATAAGCGTGAACCCAATTTAGTCATTATTTAAGCGAAAACGGAAAGCATTTGTCAGGTTTGTTATCATGTGTGATATCAAATAAATTATTATGAATGCGTATTTTCGGGTTTAGAATGAAGATTGGACGAAATAAAACCTTTGAAGTTGTCAACTTGGCTCCTTGGAAAATATAATAGGGATTTTTAGACAAAATTATTCATCAATAAATCGTGAAAGTAAAGTGCAGATTGACAACAGCTACAACATAAGACCTTTTTGAAATTAATTACTCAAATGACTAATTTGCCGGCTTCACGATAGCTTCTGTTTGGCGTTATGTGTTTGAAGACTGAAGCGTGGTGTGTCCTTTTTTGTCTGATGGGACAAATAAACACAAACAACATAACAAAGACACAAGTGACAGATGTCGAGCAAGAGTACAGATAAACAACAGTGTGCCATCGACGTCTACCTTCTGGCTTCACCCTTTCTCTGGCCAAGAGCATTCTTGATTCACTTGGATTTCCCCTCTAAATGTAACTTTCTCTATTCTACTCTATTCGGCTGCGGTCACAGTGATGCACCGTGTGGTACGGAGGTGTGTTTACTCGTGTGTGCTGAAGTGGGCCCCGCCTGGGTCACGGCTCCTGCGTGGCCTTCTGTCCAAGAAAGAAAGCAATGCACTTGTTTGAATAATGTACAAAAAATAATAAATGAAAGGAGAGAGGGAGGTAGAAGGAGGAGGGGGGGGGGGGCAAGAGCAAGTGAGTCAGCTGTTCGTGAGCTCCCACCGGGGAGGAGGAAAGCACTTTGCTAACATGAAGGGGAGGGAGAAAGAGCAGAAACAGATGGAGCGAAGAAAGGGAAGAAAATACTTGGATTACTATTAGATGAGATGTCGACGTGAGAGAAGTTCTGGTTTTTGTATCATCCCAATGAAGGTCAAAAAGACACTTTGACCTCTTTTCTCAATTCTTCTTCCGTTCATAGTACTTTACAGTACTTTACATGTAAAGTTAAATTCTGTGACGCTTTGACGTAGGAAACCTTTTCATAATTCAACTGGACCAAGGTGAAAATACAGATGCACAGATATTTCATGCCTTGTGACATATTCATATTGTGTTCATAAAAATGAGGCCAAAAGCAAAAAAATCCAGCCAATGTCAGACTTCAATGGGGTTGTTCAGTTGCAGAGTACTAGAAAAAAGAATAAGGGATGGTGGTTCAGTATGGGTTTAATTCCTCTTAGCCTGACCTCCGTTTCATCAAGGTCACAGATTTCTTTTGAAAAAAAGAGTAATTTAATTAGCTGTGAAAACAGGAGAGGGGACAGAGGTCTGGCTTTGTGAGACCAGTGAAGGGCAGAGCCAGCTGCACCATGGCTAACATTCAAGTGGCAATACAAGAAAGATGCATGGTCGAGTTCATCCTTGAGATAGACGGAAGGGGACAGAGCGAGGAAGAGAGAGAGAGAGAGAGAGAGAGATGATGGTTAGGTGTGTATGAGAGAGGGTGAGGAACTTACGCTAGCCGGGTACAGCAGGTCTCCCCCTCCACGTCTCCCCCGGGGGCGTTGTCTGTGTTGACTGATTCATTCTCACTTGCTGGCATGCTCACTGAGAGACAGAGAGGAGCCAGAGGAAAAGAGGTGACACAAAAAGAAAGAGGGACAAAGATGAATTCAAAGGCCAAGCAGGTGAAACACGGCTGTGTTTTCTCACGTACATCAATCTTGCGTCGGTTTTTACTGTTTTGGTCTGAACCTTGAGCTGAAATCCTGGTGGACTCCAAAATGTCCGTCAACTTTATTACCGCACACACTTAAAAAGCTTCAAAGTACATCATGTTTATGGGTAAATACTGAGGGCTGCACTGTGTTCTGAGTCGAACACTGTTAATCAACTCATCTTGTGTCTAAAAGACTATAAACTCATCTTTTATAAAACTATACAATGCATATTTTGCCTCATTGCCTCAACTAATTACACGTTAAGTTTCCACACAAGCAATATTTACCAGTTCGGTATCCTGGGACTCAAGCCCTGCAACAGCTATTAGGAAGCATATGAACATATATATATATATATATATATATATATATATATATACATACATATGAACATAATGAAGGATTGCTTAATTCCTGGTGAACTAAATCTGGACAAAACCCCTTTTGTGATTTCATAGCTCAGTGAAAGAAAAAACATGCTGCTCTTTGGGTGGGGGGTGTGTGTGTGTGTGTGTGTGTGTGGGGGGGGGGGGGGGGTTGAGACTAATTGCAGCCAAGTTTGAAAAAAACCTGTAATGCTCTTTACCCAGGCCTCTAAACTTCGATCAAGCTGTGAGAGATTTGGCATCAGAAAATGAGATAATCAACGTAATCTTTTTTGCATAAACAGGTAGGAAGCTCAGAGCCCAATTGTATTTGTCGGGGCGTGTAGAGAAAGAAGGCTGGATGATGAAAGATGAGGGTAGAGGAAGGACACGAGGAATACAAATGGGCAGCAAAGGATGGAAAAGTGTTCAAACTCGAAAAAAAGGGTGACGGGAGCATCAACGGAGGTATGGATGGAAGAAAGGAGAGTAACAAATGGGATGAATGTGGGGATGGCTGGTCGAGAGACTGATATGAAGTGATACATTGCTTTTTATTGCTTCTGCCGATCTTTGGCTGCCTGCGGGAATGAGCTGCAGCTCTCTCACTGTCACCTCAAACACTTATTGTAACCCCCTCTGGGTACCTGAGTGAGATATTGATATGAATCTCAATGCATCGTGTATGACAGTAAGATAAGCATCTTTGAGTAGTTCGAAAAGCGCGATAAAAATGTAATGCATAATTATTTATTTATTATTATATCTCCCGTTAAATAAAGGGAAAAACCTCTTGCAAAACAACTAGCATGAAATCAAGAGACAGGAGGGGCACTTAAGATGAGAGGGCATTTAAAAAAGAAACTGAATCATCACAATCTTGTTTTTAATCATCTTTTCATTATTTTTCTACTTATCTCAATAATACAGCGTTTGTCTTTCAATTGTGCTTTATTATCTCAGCTCCAGTAATAAAAATCGCTTTCCAAAAACAATTTTCAACCCTGACATTGACCCTTCTGCATTCCTACTGAGCATATTAATGGTGCTCCATGCAGATTACCACCATATAAAACAAGAATAATGGTGAGCATATGGTTAATGTATGAGCTACATGACCTTGAATACATTTCAGTCGACGATGCTGTGCCAAACAAGTTAAGCAAGTGTAAAAATAACAATGGCAGACAATGATTTTGACAATAAAGCATAAATATATTTTTGTGGTCCAACCTACAGTATATACAAAAAGAATATATATATATATATATATATATATATGGAGCTTACTTTGAAGTGCTTACAAATCCTCTCTCAAAATAAAACACACACAACAAAAATAATATATATATATATATAAAGAATATATATATATACAAGCCTTTTATTTTTTAATATTGCTGAGATTAAAACTTAGCTTAAGAAAACTCAAATATCCTATCTCTAAATATTAGAATATCATGAAAATATTAAACAAACATCAATTATTGTCTAAATAACACGAAACACCTGCAAAGGTTTCCTGAGCCACAAACACTCAGCTGTTATAAATCTTTTTTTTTTTGGTCTGAGGAAATAAAAAAATTTTATGAGAGATTTTTTTTTTTTTTTGCTGTAAGCCATAATCAGCAATATTTAAAAAAATAAAAGGCTTGCAATATTTCAGTTGATTTGTAATGAATCCAGAATGCATGACATTTTTGTTTTTTTAATTGCATTACAGAAAATAAAGAACTTTATCACAATATTCTAATTTTCTGAGACAGTCCTGTATATATATATATTATTTTGTTGTGAAAAATAAAATAACATTTTTGTGAAAAATAAAATAAAATAATATATATAAAGAATATATATATATTATTTTGTTGTGAAAAATAAAATAACATTTTTGTTGTGAAAAATAAAATAATATATATAAAGAATATATATATATATATATATTATTTTTGTTGTGTGTGTGTATATATATATTATTATTTTTTGTTGTTGTGTGTGTTTTATTTTAACTAAGAGAGGATTTGTAAGCACTTCAAAGTAAGCTCCAGTGAGTGAACAGTGTGTCTTGCCACACGCTTGGTGATGGATGAATTCTGTGGTGTAGAGATCGGGATGGTCTCTCTGAGCATTACGGCTTCTGCTGTGAACACGCTGTATGTTCCCTCAACCTCGACACGAAACACCTGCTGCTACGCTACTTAGTCACAAGCACTGGGTGCCCTGCAGTCTCTCCCGAGGCGAAAGCTTTTTCAAATATAAAACCAGCCCAGTGCCTTCTCCTCAATGGAGGGTTGAACTAGTTTAAAACCTATTGTTAGAGTACACCCACAAGACTTGAGACACGGAGAGAAGGAAGGAAGGAGCAAGCCGCATGAGAGGGAGAGAGATGGAAGGAGTGAGGAAATGAGAAAGACGGGGAAGGGTCACACTTTTTCCAACTCAACCGGGATTCATTCATTCCCGAGCAATGTTGGCATGTGTGGATGAGTTACAATTTAAATAAAAGCACCGGAAATAACCAAACCAACCCCATCATAATGTATTGAACTGAATGATGACATAAGTACAAATAGACCTGGGGAAAAAACACTTTTGTGTGTGTGTGTGTGTGTGCTCGTGTCGACATACTAAAAAAGTCAGATATCAATTGTTCATGCCATCCATTGGTTATTGCCAGCCAGATGCTAAGCAGTCCACATGTCCAATACCAAACAAGTGACTGAATTCACAGTTCAAATCCTCGTCAACATATTCAGAACATGAGCTTTTCATGCAGTTGTAGTGTAATACAATAATGTAGTATTTTGAATGTTAGTCTCTCTTTTTTGCTCACTAGGCATTTGACACATTATATTTTGGATTAAAAATAACCCCTTTCGGCAGCTTCTTAGCACTCAACACTGAAGTCAGAAAAAGAGGCCTCTTACTTGACGTATGTGTTCTCAACAATATGACAAGTGCCAGGTGACATTTATAAAAAGGCTAAAATTCAATCGTTTTTCTCTATTTCTCTATCATCTTGTATTATCAGAGCTGGCGGGGCGAGCAACAGTGCAGGGGGACTTTCGGGAAAGGAATCTGAAACAATAAGGAGAGGACTGTGACATCACAAATATTACACATGTATTTAGTTGTCGTGTACACTGTGTAAAGCGCACTCCAATTGTTTTCTGTGATGACATTGTCCTCTTGGTTTTTTTTTCAGAAAGGTCAGGCAGATGCGAATGTTTCCTTTCCTAGGAACCTATTCAGGAAAATGGTGGCTGCATCTCAATACAGAAAAGAGGTTTTCTCCTTATTTGCTGTTCTCGTCTTTTAGGCCAACACACGTTTAAACAACATGAAACACGGTCAAGGTGATATTGGCGGCAGCAGGGATCAGACTTGGCGGCAAAAAAAACCAAAGTCTCCACTGCGAGATCATATTAATGTTTATATTATGGCCTGGAGATTATTATTCAGCGGGAGGTGTACAGAAGAGGTGATGAAGACGATGAGAATAAACTACTTTACAGTGTTGAGAGGCAGCCACTGGAAATAAGGTGCTTACTACAAAGCAGGAGGAGGGGGAGAGGGTGAGGAAGAGGGAGAAGGAGAAGGAGAGGGAGACAAGGACGTTTCCAGTCAATCTTTAACGAGTGTTGGACCATGCAGACCGACGCTCACGCCTTACGAAGGAAAGCCGCATTTTTTTTCACGGCTCCACGCAGGGACTGAAAACGCTGGCGCTTACCTGGGGATAGAGAGCACGGCTCAGCAACACAGACACACACACAGACACACACTCACACACACACACAATGGTACACACTAATAGGCACTCACAGACATGAAAACTGTATATTAGAACACAGATAATCACACACGCCCATTCCGGCACTGCTGACACACACAACCTGTTGCAAAGAAACATGATTGCTTCTGCAAAAGTGACATATTCTCTTTTTACAGTCACACCCCATCGCGTCACTAAAGCTATTACTATAATTAGAGATGTATTACCAGCATAACTGTCTTTCTTTCTCTCTCTCTCGTACCATTTAGACTTTTAGTCTCCGTTTCATTGTCAGAAATCGTATTTGAACTAAAAGTATATCATTCTCTTTGGTAAAAAGAAGGTACCGAGCAGAAGGAGTAACTCATTGGGAGGGTGCATATGAAGAGTGAAGCAAGTGAACACCGAATAGCAGGTTGGTGGGTTGTTTTTAATGAGCAGTGCACATTACACTAGCTTTGTCCATCCTTTTCTCCGTCCTCTTGGCAAACACAAAAGCTATTGTCTTCATTCCACTTCACCTCTTCCTCTCACACTATTCCCTATTCCCGTTGTCGTGCGCCTAGTTGACGTTCTGCCATGGGATCAATCTATTGTTGGATTCCACACATTTTTCCAGGGATTCACATGCGATTGTCAAAGCGTACTGCAGAGGAGGTCTGGCGATATTCTTCGAGTGAGTGAATTAAGTAACAGAAGCAGAAATAAAGCTTCATTTACAGATGTGAAGTCCGAAATCTAGCAAACATCTAGTACACAAGCATATCTGCGAAGACACAGTCTTACAGCTACACACACAGTAGGTATTCGTACCGGTATCCATATAAATTAACCAATCACTGATCACTTCAAGCATTGCATACTACCAGCTTCTTGGGTACCACCATATTAAAAAGCATGGACACAAATAGGTATTATATTTGTGGTTTAAAACATCAGTGAGACATTAAGATAAAATAAAATATCTGATGACCAGATATATACATATATTTTGATGACAATACTATAGTATAAAATAGTTTTTACTTTTATTGACCTCCATTATCAAAATGACCAACAGCAAACACAGGAGGCAGTCAACCCGACATGATATACATGTATTTTCTTTTCGTCTTTTCTGTGGGGTTGTTTGATGACCTTGACAAAGGCCAAAATAAAGTCATCCATCACTGGAGACAGAAGGACAGACAATGGTGCATTTCAAAGATAACGGTGCAAAGTACTTTAGTTTCAAAAAGGAAAACCAGTGGGAAGCTAGCGCTAAATGTTTCTTCCCAGCATCACATCCTTCAGAGTAACTGTGGGAGTCGTGAGGTGTTGTCTGCCCCCCACAACCAAAAACATTACAAACTAGAACGGGCACTCGGTAGAGCGCATACCTTCGCATATCACAAGATTGGGCATTGAATTATGAACATGTTGGCATTAGCTGCATGCCAATTGGATAGAAATTGACCGCGCTGTGGTTAAAAGAAGATTTTGACCTTTCCATGACCTTGCCCTTGACCTTTGACCCGATCTATCCCAAAATCTAATCAAATGATCCCCGGATAATAACCAATCATCCCACCAAATTTCATGCGATTCGGTTTAATACTGTTTGAGTTATGCGAGTAACACGCATACAAATAAATAAATAAATACACGCCATCAAAACATAAACCTTCCGCATTTTCAATGCGAAGGTAATCGATCCGGCGAAAGACATCTACACTCTCATCAATAACAAAAGCACACATACTATACATATTCCTTTACATTCATATATGAGCACACTATTCCCATCATACGTGAATAGGATTTGCCCTTAGCTGTTCATGTCAAGATGGGATTATAGAGAGACACGTAGGACGCTGTGTGTGCTCTCTGCATGTGTGTGTGGTCATTAGTATGACTTGTTCATGATGTGAAGTCCCATCTGTTCTCTGTCCCAGATACCCCCCTGTCACACACACACTCAAGCTCTCTCTATACTGTATAGCTCTATCCCTCTTTCATATCTCAGCATTCATTTTGTCTTCCATCCGTCTCTCTCCTCTCTAAGTGCCCTGCCCGTTATTCGGGTGTGTGTGTGTGTGCGTGTGTGCGTACTGGTCTATGTAAAATGTCTCATGCAGCAGGGACAAATTGCCCTCATTCATCTTCCCAGAGGAGGATCCATCCATCGAGGAGAGAGGGAGACGGAGCTATATGGCTGAGTCGGCCAATGACTTGGTTTTCCACCGACACAAACCAGGGGGATGATTGATCTCCCTCATGGCGAACTCCTGATCATATGTATCAATCATCTTGTCATCTAAAGGCCTACCTTTAATTTAATAAAAGTAATGGGCTGCATCTTGCACCCGACTGGTACCCACAACTTTACTTTTTAACCCTCCTGTTACCTTTAGGGTCAATTTGACCCCATTCAATGTTTAACGTCGGTGTTCTTTGGGATCAATTTGACCCCAGGCTGATTTTCACTGTCAAACATATAAGAAATATCAACTTTTTTATATATTTAAAGGGCTATTTAGGTAGTCAACAAACAAACATAAAGTACTTCACACTTAAACTTGGGAAACAATATTAATTCTAATAATTTTCTGGAGGTTTTAGTTGCTGGGGTCAAATTGACCCCGAGGGTAAAATATGTTAGTAAATGTGAAGGTAACAGGAACGTAAATAGTTTTTCTCCAAAGCAAATTCATTTTATTTTATATATATAGTAAGAACGATAAGTATGTACACATTTGACTAGACTGGATCAACCACTCACACATTCTGTCTGGTTTTCCCTCACAACTAACTGGGACTTCCCTGGAAATCGCACATCATTTGAGTGCGATTTAACTAAGGGGGAAACAAATTACTAAATTAAGCGTTTAAATATTGTGATGTGACATTTTAAAAGATTGGCCCAAATGGGGAGCCACATTTTGTGTTTGTTTGTTTGTTAACGCACAAGTCCCCGCTGCTGTGTTTTTGCCACTGATTGGCCCATGCCAGCGATAACAGGTGAAAACATTTGTTCTAGACTAACCTCAGGGGGGCTGTGCCTGTGTCATGTAAATAGGGTCGTGGTAATTCCTCGAGCTTCCCTGAAAGAATAGATCATCATTTTTCTTTTCTCTCCTCTTGGCAGTTATTAGTGTTTCTCAGAATGAGCCACAGCTCTTCCTCTGCGTCTTTAGTCGTCAGCATCCCTTCATCATCAATGTGAGCAAGCTGACCTCCAAGCGTTGGCTAAATAGTTCACAGTACACACTGTACAAACTAAACAATAAATGATAGTACAGAGAAGTATTGTGTCAAATCCCTGCCTCTCTTCCTCACCATCCCAAAATGTCACGGTCGATCTATCATCTCTAAGACTAAACCTCCAGGTCAAAAGAGGCCAGTGTTATAACTTTCCTCCCCAGGAAATGTAGCTCAACCCTGGGGAGACATGTACCGATTTGTGGCTACCTCTCTCTGGAGGTGTTGTGGAGAGAGACATGGTGTTACTTTGTGTGTATTCATTTCTGTCAGCCAGCAAGTACACATAGTCCGAAGAGTGCATACCTACAGTGTGTCTATGTGTGTTTGTGTGATCTTGCCAGATCCTAGTGCAATAACTGTTATAATAACTTAATATTTACACGATGTTGATCTGCACTTCACACATTTCATTTATTTACACTACACACATACACACACATTTCATTTTCATTTACACTACACACATACACACACTTTGCATTTTGCACACTCTGTCTGTATTTAATATTTTTATATTTAATTTTACACTGCAGTCATTCGTATTGTATTGTATTTGTGTACGCATATATGTTGTATATATATACATATATATTTTATTTTATATTTGACTTTGTATACTTTGCACAGTCAT
Organism: Pseudoliparis swirei; assembly: GCF_029220125.1. Lineage (NCBI taxonomy): Eukaryota > Metazoa > Chordata > Actinopteri > Perciformes > Liparidae > Pseudoliparis > Pseudoliparis swirei. Next base: position 14,272,214 of record NC_079397.1, on the reverse strand, counting down.
TGTATAATATTTGTTTGTGTGTGTGTATATATATATATACATATATGTTTCATTTTCTATACATATATATACTTCATTTTGTATTTTATATTTTACTTGTATATATCTATATCTTTCATCCCTGTTTTTTATGTTTTATATTTTATATTTTATATTTTATTCTCGTGTGTTTAGTTTATTGGTGCTGCTACTGTGACGACAAATTTCCCCTTGGGGATTAATAAAGTATATATCTATCTATCTATCTATTTGCATACGTGAGTGTGTGTGTTTGTTGTGTGTGTGTGTGAGTGTGTCCCCAGAGGCTATTAGCTGCAGTCTGACACATTCCACTAATATCTAAACAGGTTTTAAACCTCAGGAGGGTTCTCATCCAAGCAGAACATATTAACATCCTCTCAGTCCTTCATTCACGGACTATGAACCACTACCATGTGATGGACATCGCGGTGAGCTCACTGCTTCCTGACAAAGCATTAGATTTAACACAAACGTATGCAGTGACCCTCACGCCTCCTCGTGTGCACGTTGCACAACATGTCTACAGATAGAAACAGGATTAATCCGGCCTTGCCGTCTCACAAAAAGTCGTATTCAACCCAAAACTGCCAACACCGCCAAACAATATTTCATAAATCACACGCACACTGTAGTACTCACGGTTTCTAGGTTTATCATCGTCCATGCCCTCCTCTTCATTCTCTGGGTCAATGTCTTCAGCCTGAGTGATCCAGTCTAAATATCCCTTTATTCACACACAAAGAAAACGCTGATTGGTTTGTGGTATTGGAAACCCTCTTCCTATCAACCAAACTTTGGGAATGTTGTGATTGAAAGGTTTCAGCATTATGTTTCTTGTCTTTGCCTAAACACATTCAGATGATGTCAGGACTAACAGTAAGTGAAACAGCAATTTAAAATGCTATACTTATAACTTTGAGTTCCTCTGTTGTAAAACATGCTGTAACTTCAGTCTCTCCACCTTCCTCTCTCCTCCTTCTTCCCGCTCCTTCCTCTTCCTCCTCCTCCCTCTTCCTCCCACTCCTCCTCCCTCCTTGATTGTTGTTTGTTCATGTCCAAATGTTGCACCCACCAAAAAAAAAATTCCTCGTTTGTTTGTGAAAACATTCATTCTTTGGCAATAAACCTGTTTCTGATTCTGATTCTGATTCTGATTTGCTCTGCCTTCCATGCAAACTGCCTCAAACTGGAAGTATTTTGGACTTCTCTTTGACATTCATCTGAAATGTCAATTGCCTTTTTCATGAATCTTAGTGGTGAATAATTGTACCGACTCTTTCCGAGGGTGAAGCACCCACAAGGAGAACAGCCTACCTTGAGGTCCTCCTCCAGTTGCTGTTTTTCTCTGAGTTTCTGGAAGTCACCACGTGCCTTGGCCTTCTCTCTCTCCTTGGAAAACTCTCTGGGAGGAAGGGAGCAGGATGGAGGGATGGGAGGTCCAGAAACCAGAAACAGAGAGGGGGAAAAAGAATCTGAAAATCTAAACTGAAGAGGTGCAAAACACATCACGTGACGATACAATATAGAACATGACAATGCTTCAGGACAGGAAGGAGGGAAAACCTGCTCAAAAGAGAAAGAGAACAAATGTAAAGTGAAGAGGGGAAAGCTCTGCCAAGGAGAACATGTGTTAGTATGCAAACACAGATGAAAGCTCAACCAGACAGAAACATTGAAGCCGGATTCACGTCTCAATCAATCAAATTCATCTGGATTATGTTTGAAGTAGCCAACAGACACGTACAGTTCTCTTCAGCTCTGTGTATGTGCTGGTAAACATGGCAAAATCATTACACAAAACAAGGCATCATATCAACACACAATGTGAAATGAGCCGCAATGACAATTATTGGATTTGATCCAATCGCCGGTATGCTGTTTAACACTGACTATTGATTATTTGATTTACTCGTCTGCATTTGCTTCCCAACACTTACGACGTGTTTGATGCAGCTGGATAATAATCACTAAGCCTGCTGCCCTGGTGGGAAGGTGAACTGAGACACCCCTACTGACTGACCTCAGGTGGGTGAGTGAAGTCATTTCATTTCATTTGAGGAGAAAGTTTAGGAAATAGTGCAAGACAACTTTCATAGTAAATGTTTGCTGTTGGTCAACTTTGAGCTGAGTCAGGATGCTTTTAGTCTGTAAATTATCACTTGTGGCTAAAGTTTTCTTAAGAATTTAAGAGGTTGTTCTTCATCTATTTCTGCATAGGTTTTGAATATAGTAATAATTACATTATATAGCATGTTGGCCTATAATATATAGCCCGAAAGAGGATTTAGTAAATCATGCGGCTTAGTCATCTAATTGTTTCTGTCCCAGGGCAACAGGGCCTCAGGTGCTCCAAAGCCTACTGGGAGTTGTAGTTGCTACAGTCCACCCCTGGGTGTCCTGCCAGCTGAAATGTGCTTGGTACGACCCCCGAGGGAGGGAGGGTGAGGGCATCCATCACCCGCTGGACCGCCTCAGCTACCTCTGGTCCAATTGGAGTAGAAGTGTCTCTGAGCATCACTGAGCTCCTCACCTTTTGTCTGCCATCCCATTGTATCCGTCACCGCCCAGACGTTTGGGTCACAGGTCGGGATGAAGACATGGAGTTTATGTCAACTTTGAAATGCGTACAAATATATAATTTCACATGAACAAATCATTCAAAAGACAGTTTTAATTTAATTTGTATTTATTTTAAATGTATTTGTGTTATTACTGTATGATGCCTGCTTCTTAATGTTTCTCGATTTTGGAGGGGATACGGATAAGGGGAAAACTTAAGCGAAGATGATTTGTGACAACTAAAATCAACGTTATGAGTGTGAAGTATTAAAACTTTATGATGAAACGGGCTAAAAGAAAGAATTAAGGAACAGTTGATTTAACGCTGCACTTGGGGAAGGTCAAAGTCAGGTTAGAGCGTATTAAGAGTATGAGAGCTGAGAGGCTTTTGGACCATTTTCAGCTAAAAAGCATACAAATCCTCATCCTATGGTCTATAGACAAGGTGGATATTTTGAATTAACATATTAGTGGTCAGTAGCGTCCCCTGCTAATCAGTTATCTTGCAACTTCTTGCTTTTAAATAACAAAGTCCAATTAACTTACGGTTTTTACATCGATTTTAATCCAACTCCATTGAGAGCAAGACCAGGATCCATAATAAAGATCTATAGATCGCCATGTGCCAATTGTATTGATTTTAACAGTTTTGATTTTAACAGTCCATCTTTAGTCACAATATAGTAGAGAACATAGTCTGGAACAGAATAAAAAAGAGAGACTGTTCAGGGGTGTGTGTGAAATTTAGAGGACTGATGGTAAAGATCACACCTACAGACAGCCGACACACACTCACACGAGACAGATCAATGAGCATTAGGACAAACTGCTCCTGCCTCGTTTGTCAGGACATTAGCAGGAGACCCGATCCTTATTGATTTGTGTAAGTGTGTGTCAGAGTTTTATCTATGTGTGTGTGTGTGTGTGACTGCAAACCGAGGAATCACCCTCAATTTTCCCATTCTCAAAATTCAGCATTGAAATCTCCTTTTTCCTCACGTTCGGTTAATCTTTTTCTTCCACCCCTTCTCTTTCTCTCGCCCCGTTCTATTTATATAAAGATTACATTCAAATTCAGACGAACACGGTCACACCTGATGTTTCCGTCTCCACGCCCGCCGATCTCCTTCTTCCTGTTTAGTCATTAGTTAGTGTGCCAATCTGAGACCCACACACACTCCATGGAGGAAGCCGTTGGTAAAGGTCAGGCTGTGTAGTGTGTTGACAGCATCATTAGTCAGAAGTCAGACAAAGAGTCAGACAGCCAAACCCCCCCAAGTTGTTTGGACCAGATAGACCTCTATTATTTTCCCCACAATGCCGCTGTCAGATTCGGGTCAGTCAGTCAGGGGTGAGACACTTCACTCCCCTTAACCTGTTTCCTACCCCGGATCATCACAAGTCATGTGAAGAAACCGTCAAAACAAGTTGAGGATAGACTGACATGAAGGTTTTTACACGTTAGCTGTGATCATCCAAACGGAAAATATTCAGAATTGTAATTATTTGCAAAGGTACTTTTTTTTAATGTGGGTTGGTGGTGGCCAATAATCACAAGCATGAGAAGGATAGTTTTGATTTGGAAGTGGGGTTGTATGAAGTACTTATCTAGTCGATATGTAGTTTATTACAGTGAATGGCAGTCGGCAGTTATTAGCAAGGCTAAGGAAAAGAGATACAAATATTCTAAATATACCGAACACTTTTTTAGGCGGGCCTCTTTTTTTAGGTGACTAAAATACCTTTTGCTGCGTCCCTGGTCCACAGCAACAGAATTGAACTAGAACGGGCACTCGGTAGAGCGCATACCTTCGCATATCACAAGATTGGGCATTGAATTATGAACATTTTGGCATTAGTTGCATGCCAATTGGATAGAAATTGACCGCGCTATGGTAAAAAGAAGATTTTGACCCTTTCATGACCTTGACCTTTGACACGATCGATCCCAAAATCGAATCAAATGGTCCCCGGATAATAACCAATCAGCCCACCAAATTTCATGCGATTCAATAAGATTTTGACCTTTTTCATGACCTTGACCTTTGACCCGATCGATCCCAAAATCTAATCAAATGATCCCCAGATAATAACCAATCATGCCACTAAATTTCATACGATTCGGTTTAATACTTTTTGACTTATGAGAATAACACGCACGCACGCATACAAATACACACATTTTCAATGCGACGGTAATGATGGTTACTCCAAACTAGCGACGTATCGACCGCCATCTACTGCATGCACTACACCGACTGTGGATGAGTGCCTCATACAACAAGCGACACGCCGCAAAGTATTTGTCAATATCTTGACAGTGTTCACAAACACAGCTTTAAGTTGGTCGTATCAGGCGGTGTTCACTGGGAGCCAGAGCTTCTACGGCCGGCTCTCCTCATTGTAAATTGAGATGAAAGTGTTTTGTGTCATCCCAGCAGCACAGAGAACGCGGCGTCTTATGATCGTAAGATTGCTATTCTGGCGAAGCAACGCTGTCGAGGTGGGTAAAGTGAGACGTTTCTGATGTCACCGCTTTGAGAAGGAATATAAAAAAGGTCTCGATGGCAAACAATCATAATCTGTCCTCTTGAAGTGTCCTAGTGGAGATGCTGAAGTAGAATTTCACAACAGTCAGCGGCAATGATAAGTACTTACAATGTATGTGCAGTCCATTTAGTTAAATATGTGAGTCCATAATTTGAATGGTATGTATTGTGTTTCTACATTACTGCTTAAACTTTACCTTTACCACACATCCCAGTCCATGATTTGTACACATTTGTTAAACGTAAACAGTATCTACTATCAGAAGCAGAAAGTAGATAAAAACAAACAGCGAAGCTCTCGAAGGATGAAAGCGTAAAGGAGAAAGAGAGAGGTTAGTTTACATGTGACCTTTGACCTTGCCCTTACCCGCTCAATACCCCCAGAACCAAGTTTAGCACAAAGAAGGATCCGATGATGATTAAGGTGACAAAATACACCCAGGGCCACCTGTACCCTACTGCATCATTCACCTATGGGTGGAGAGATGGAGGCATGGAGGAGTGGGACCAAGGAGAGGAGACAGGAAGGAGGGATGGAAGGAGATGAGAGGCGGATGGAAAGTAATGATTGGAGGAAGGGGAAGGAAGGCAAGGAGAGGACATGGATTGAGTGGACAGGTAGGAAAGAGCGGTAAGGAATGTTAGGAGAGAAGGGAGGAGGGGAAGAGGGGCGGGATTAGATCCTCGGTGAAACTTCACCAACAGATGGAGCGGTTTGCTTCAGCAAGATCCCTGCCGAGATTATTATGCATTCATGGTATTTGTCAGAGTCACTTATCTGGACACACGGCAACGTATCTGACCAGCTGTGTTTAACTTGGAATTCAAGGTTACAAGTTTTAAAAACAGTTTGATTCACTTTAGTTCCACTCAAATCAGCTCGTTTCAGGCCGCATCACTGTGGAGAGAAGACATGTTGGTGAGGAACTTGAACTGACCGTGCAGCGAGACTCCCATGGATTGGACATCAACCAAAGTGAATGTAATATTACGCACATAAAGAAGAGTTCAATCTTTATGTTTTAATTTAATTGAAGATTATGTGTTGTTTTATTTACTGCCTATTGTTTATATTTGATCTTGTGTGCACGTTACCCCTTTGCTGCTGTAATCCTGCTGTCAATGTCCCCACTGCGTGAGTAATACAGGATGATCTGATCTAAAAGTGCTTCTCTTGAAGGTAATTTAGAGGTGTAACGTATTATTATAGTATTATTGTCATTGCCGTTATTATACCTTGTTTTTAAACTCTGATGTTCAAATTATTATTAAGTGTAATGCATTTATGAACTCTTACAAAAATGTATACTCCCTACTCAGCGCAACCCTCCATCCTATAATTTCCATTTTTAATCCCATGTTTCCTCTTCACTCTGTTCTCAAAATTGCCTTTTTGCCTCTTGTGTTTTCCCTGTTTTGCAAATTTTTTTTTAGGTTCGCCTCTACGGCCAACCTGAGGGTTGAATTATTAATACCCCACAGTGTGTCCCTACAGGCCGGGTGGTGCTTGTACTAAAACAGCGTGACTTGGTAGAGTGGGGTAAAACACCAGCTAGATTGCCTGCTGGAGCAGCATTTATTAACAAAAAATAAACAAAAAATAAACGCACGGAAATCACAGAAATCACACACATCACGTGCCTCTATACAAATATGCACACACTGCACACACGCAAACAACGTAAGCAGATGCATGCTAATCTGCATGTGAGACATGCATGTAAACCTCGACACATGTATACACACAAGCCGGATTTAAAATACAGCTGGGTGTTTGAGGAGGAAGAGCGTCTCAACAATAACACCGAACTTGACGCACCTAAAAAATAAATGTAAAAAAATAAAAAAATCCTAATGTGAAAGAAAGCTGCTTGTTTATATCATTAAATACTCGGTTATGAGTCTGAATGATTTGTGTATGTCCACCTGTCCATCACAGACAGGTTGTGACGGCATGCGGCCCCTTGAGGTCATAACAGATAGAGAGTGTGTGTGTGTGTGTGTGTGTCTTAGCGTGTTTCTCTCAGGCTTGTCAAAAAGGATTGATTCAGTGGAACAGAAAGAAGAGAGAGCGGAAGTGATTGTCAACATATAGCTCTGCTTTTACTCGTGGCCTGAGACTGCTGTTACCCGCCTCCTCTTATCATGTTTAATTTCTTCTGTGTACCACTTTACTGAACCACAACAATCATAATAATTCAGATAATTTCTCAGAATAGCTGTATTCACACCTCATTTTTATATCTTTTGGCATTTAGTAAATTAGGAAACACGGTATGCAGACGTTTGTGATATTGGAGCAGTTTTTGGAACGTCCACCTAAACAGTCGCTCCCCTTCAGCCCCTGGCTATGTTTTGTCCTGCAACTTTTGGATTACTCCATGATGGAGTGTAGTAAGTGTCCTCGGTTGAAATGGTGACGGTGATGACAGGGATATATCCTAAAGGCAGCTTCAAAACAATAAGAATGAATGAAACTAAAACCAATAGATCCTTAATAATCAACCACATGTTTCGCTTAAGATGTCTGTTCCAGGGAGTCTTGTTGCGTGGCCAATTCATCACATCTAAAACACGATGCACAGTACGGCCACATCACAAACAATACACGGACGCACATTTGTACACACACGACAACAGCACAACCTCTTACCCGCTCAACACCCCCAGAACGAGATTGAGAACGAAAAAGGAGCCGAAGATGACGAGAGAGACAAAATAGACCCATGGCAGCTCATAGCCCATAGCATCCTGCATCTGAGAGAGACAAGAGACATAGGAGAGGAGGAGACGGAGAGAAGAGGGAGATTAACAGGGGGAGGGTTGGTGGGGTGGAGGATAGAGGGAAGATAAAATGGTGAAGGAAGAATAAAGTGCGTGTGTGGGGGGGGGGGGGGGGAGGTTTGATAAGATTGACATAGAGAGAATGAAAGGGGGCAGGAGAGGTCAAGGAAAGAAAGTGTGTTATAGAGGGAAGAGATGACAGGCCGGAAACAGAAAATTGCAGAGCTTATTAAAAAGAGCACTAGAAAGACCTGGCAAAGCAAGAGTGGCAGTATCGTATGATGAAGTGTGTATAATAGTTACACGATGCCTTAAAGGTGCAGTAAGTATTTGCAACCGAAACTGAATGAGCAAACGCGAATGGCCCGATCTAGAGCCAGGGTTTGGTTTGTCCCTTCTGGGCTACTGTAGAAAAACATGGCGGCCGGAGAGATATAAACGACTCATTCTAATTGAACAAAAACACGTCATGATTCTTATTTTCAGGTTATAAGTAAACGTAATGAATCATTTGAAAAGTCCATTTCTGTCAATAGATAGATTTCCTAAATGCTACAAACTTTAGGACAGCAGCAAAACAATTTTTTGTAAAAGAGGAAGGGCCTTTAAGAGAAATATTTACGTGCTGTGACTCTACAGACTGGTGGAATCAATAAAGACGACACACACTGTTGTGGATTCTGTATTAGGCATGTCTCGTGTGAGTATGAGTGATATAGGAAACAGTGAGATTGGAGCCGTTCAGTATTCAGGATTTGATTCGAGAAAAAATCGGATTATTAATCTGCAAGTAAACAAATAACAACAATAAGAAAATTGTATGAGCAAAATGTAATGTGTTCCTCTTCCATCACTTTAACATGGAGACATGTTGGGTAGACAGGGACAAGAAGGGAGATAACAGAGCAGAGGAGAGCGACAGAAGGTTCAACGCGACACACGGCAGCAGATGTTCGATGCCATTCATTTATTTTCCACGAAAATGTGAGACAATGACAACAATGTGATGTCCTGGCACAAACTTAATGAGAGGCTTGCTGTTGTCGAAAGGTTTTCCTTAATGATTGATACTCCAAACAAATAGGTCCCATTCATTATGAAGACAGCTGGATACACAAGGGCACTCATACTAAGTGATATTAAAAGAAGATGTATTTCTGTTGTCGGAGTCCAATTATGGAATAATGTTGAAATGGATGTAAGAATGGTGAACTCCTTTTTGGCTTTCAAAGGAATTATTTATAAAACAATTCTTGAGAGTTATAAATGTAATTAAAAACGTATTAATATGTGGTAGTATATATATAAATATATTTTGTTTTTTATTTTGTTTATTGTTTTTTTGTTTGTTGTTGTTTTATTTTCTTCTTTATTTTATATAAATTTTCTGATTTATTTTGATTTCAATTTAGGATAGGAATTTATAAGCATTTTTTTGCTTCTACCTATACCTTTTCAGTCTTTCTCTTTTGTATATTATATAGGATAATATTGAATTGTATTTGATTTGATTGACTGAATAAAAAAATACAAACAAACAATATGTACGATTGTGTGTGTGTGTGTGTGTGTGTGTGTGTGTGTGCGCATACAGAAGGTTGCAGATGACAGGTTGGTTGCAGGAGGGGTGCAGAGCTAGGAAGCTATCTGCTCCATGTGTACACATACACTCGTTGACAAACAACATGCACACACACGCACACATGAATCCGCTTGTTGTAAAGTAAAATCTCATACTCACACATACTGTACATACTCACGCAGAAAACATATCACTCATTTTTGTTACATTTCAACAAACGTCTTTACCAAACTGTTCATTCCATTACTTTTGTGATTCTTTAGATGTTTATTCATAGAATAATGAAGTCCTAACCTCAGCTTGTGCTTCTCATGTTTTATTCTCGTCACAGAGCTCATAATTTGTTTCTCACTGATGAGCTCACATACACCCATAATACAATTTACCATTTCTTAACACTGTTTTGAAAGTATTAAACTCTCATATCCATCTGAATAAAAAATACTGTATCTCATTGCTCGACTGACAATATGAACAAAAGGTTTTCAATATTTTATCAGGTATATTTAATCAGTTATATCTATATCCAAATTATTTTGACATTTTCATGAAGCACAACAAAGTGAGAAAATATGTCACGTCTGGCTGCCATCTACTTTTGGATTCGGAAACTCTAGATGCAGGACATCTTTTTATTGTGCTCTAGATGATTATTAATTCATCGAGCTGGACATAAGAGTCTTTGGGGGTTCATTTGAATTTCATTAAGAAATGCTTGCTCTGCTCTGTGACCTGAATGTAATGATAATACATGAGAAATCAAAACTGAGGCTATCAGATGAATAGAAATGAACACAATTCTATTTTACTGGAGCAGTTAAAGCTAACTTTAATTGCAAAGTGACTCATCTGAACCACATGAGTGCTTCGCAGTGGTGAGACTGTGCAGCCATTGTTAATGCGATTTATGGTGGGGCTTCATGACTTCATCGGGAAATCAACAATATCATAATCTGTGTATGAAGCCAAAGGTCCAGAGGTCCAGAGGTGTAAATCAAACGCTCTCTCAGGAAGGCACACGTGGGACTTTGATCGAACCGCTTCCTCAACATCGATTAACAGCACAGACTAATCTATTGGTCTATTTAGCTGGACAGGCTGGCCATTTACTCGGGAAGGGATAGTTATTGTGTGTTCACTGTACTGTGTGTGTGTGTGTGTGTGTGTGTGTGTGTGTGTCTGCTGGTGCGTGTGTGTTTTCACTCGACACTTCAAGAATCAGGATTCTAGACACGTCCCAAATGAATCGATGTCTTCAATTACACAGTGTATTGTCTGCATCGATTTAACCCGAGATATGAGCACACACACACACACACACACACACAGACAAACACACACACACATTCTGTCTCTACCTAAGAACAATCTGTGTGTCTACCTTTCTGAGAGTGTGTTATTGTTTTATCTGCCTTTTTCAAAAGCACTCATGCCGCACTGATGTTACAGATACACTCCATTAGTTACACACACGAAGCAGCATGACTCTCACTCCACACACACACACACACACACTGTTGTGGTGTCCGGCTCACCCAGTACAGCACGTCCGTCCAGCCCTCCATGGTTATACACTGGAACACCGTCAACATGGCAAAGGCGAAGTTGTCAAAGTTGGTGATGCCTTCGTTGGGGCCCTCCCATCCCATCATGCACTCGGTTCCGTTGTGCTTACAGTGTCGACCGTAAGCCCCCTCGGGTGCACACGGTGCCGGCTTCTCCTCTGCAATGGTGCCTGATGAAAACAAAAAGGACCAAGAGAAAACACGTTATGCTGTAGCGTCTCTATCGGAAATTGTTCCTACACCTGAAAGTCAATTCAAAGTCAATTCAAATGTATTCATTTGTAACTTTTTTTGCCGGTCGTTCGAGGCTCACACAACACAACTTTGAGCTTAGTGATGGGATGCTTCATTTACATTTACCCCCGTGTCCTTATGCACACAGATATGGAACCTTTGACTCTTTATGAAAGAGTATTTAGAGATAATTCATCTAAAAGAGAAAAGTTTACATCTAAAAGAAAGTTAAACAAAAGACACATTACACTAAAAGCAAACAGAGTAGACGTAAAAAAATCAATATGAAAAGGTGTTTTGCTAATTATATGAAATAAGCTCTTGAGGGTGATGCATAGGATTACAGAGCATCCCGCCAGCATTCACCCTGAGCAAAGCTAATGCCTCTCATGAGACCTATAACATCAGCATAACAACACTTAACTCCATTTATACCTAGGGCCCTTTACTGGAAAAGTGTTTCAATCATTGATGGCAGCTCATGTTTCAATTACCGCCCAAAGTATTCACACTCAGAAACATAAATGACGGTTTAAATAATGAATGAAGGTTATCGAATGAACTGATTAAGTTCTGTTTTCTCTCTGCTGTGTCGGCTGAAAGGTGAGGTCTTACTGTCACACTTTTTTCTGTTGGAAAGGTTTGTTTGGAATAGTGTGAAACTGTGTGTCCGTCTCTGGAGTTGAAGTGAGAATATACGCTTACTGAAGCATGCTTTCATACACAATGGAATACATACTTCAAATGTTTACCTGAGCACTGAGGTAGAGGTATGTGAGTGTATGTGTCTGATCAATGCATGTTAGTGTTTGCAAATGTGCATCGGTGTGCACTGGTCTGGGTGTTATTTCTCTACGTGCATGTGTGTGAGTGTGTGCGTGCCTGCGTGTGTGTGTGTGTGTGTGTGCGTGTGTTTGTGTACCCGTTTGCTCGTGATTGCAGGTCTTGTGCATCTTGCCCATGAAGAGCTCCAGGCCAATGATGGCATAGATGATGATGACGAAGAGGACCAGCAGGGCGATATGGAGCAGAGGAACCATGGCTTTGATTATGGAGTTCAACACGACCTGTAAACCTGCAGCACACACACAGAGGAACTGCTGAGAACACACAACGTAGGGACGGAAAACTAGAAAAAAAGAGTAATGTTCATGATAAAAAATACGTTGTTTCATAAAACACTCTATAATTGCAGTTTATTAGCATGTGACTCAAACGGACCATTATATTTGCTCTAAAGCTTAATTTATCTGTCTGCATTTATCTGTCTCCATGAGTTTCTGAGAAACAGGGTAGTTATAAAACAGAACTTGTTTGATAGAACTTTCCAGTTAATTCACTGAATGCTTTGATGGACAGAGGCTCAGAACACTGCACACTAAAAACTCCCCAAACAGTGATGTGCATAGATTCAGTTCAGGAGGCTTATCTGTATCACATTTATTTGATTTGATTTGATTCATTGATCAAATTAGTTATTTAGACGTGCTAAAGAAACACCTTATTAGATCACTTAAATTCACATTGATAAAAACATTCTAGCTTGATTTTTTACTAAGAATTCCCTAAAAATCTGTTTAACCATTAACACAGATCCATTTCGTGCAAAATAGAACCCATTAATTTCTGACGTTGCATGCTGTTACACCAATACGAACGGAAAATAAAGGCCTACATGTATTGAAACGTAATTTTTGATGAAAGCAAACCACACAGTAAGTAGCATAAAGGAGGGAGGAATACTTGGAATGGTTCTGGTATCTGAAACACAGGACTTGTTTCTTCGATCAGAAGAACACACACATAGACTCAGAAACAGGTGCATGCACTCGCAAAGCCTTCATCCACGATATCCGATCCTCCCGGGCCTGTTGGATTATTGATTCCTGTGGTCACTCACACCGAAAGGTTGACAGACAACTCATCTACTGCTCACGCAAAGGACTCTTTGTGTGAGCGTGTGTATTCGGTGTCACTGCGGTTGAATGTGTGGCATTGAGGATCTCTATCGGCTCCAATCTGCCGTTCATTTATGCCCCAATCACCATTCACACCTGAGCCTCAGAGCCTCGGCTTTCTTTCTTTCATGCGGTCTTTTCTTTCTCTTCCACGGCTCTCGGTACTTACTGGGTACTCCAGAGACCAGTCTGAGGGGTCTGAGTACTCTGAATGCCCTCAGAGCCTTGACATCGAAGCCCGCTGCCTTCCCTCCAATAGGAGTGCCCCCGTCCCCCTTGGTGGCCTGCTCCAAGATTGCACTGAATAACCTGCAAGACAGAAAGTAATGACTTCAATAACCATCATCTTCGGGCTGACATCCCATTTCCATGTACCAGAGAATATCGGAGATGCAGGCATATTATATTACAGCGTGATGGATATCTGCAGTTGGCCTTATTTTATATTCCCTCCCTCGACATGATCATTATCAGAATTTATAAGACAGTGATGTAAGTTTCGACGTCAAGCCAGTTTGGGACCAACATTTTAAAAATCAGATGGTATGACGAAGACGCATGCACAGTTTTACGGTCATATGTGCTTCCTGGAAATATTACAACAGTGGAAACTAGAACGGGCACTCGGTAGAGCGCATGCCGTCACATATCACAAGATTGGGCATTGAATTATGAACATGTTGGCATTAGTTGCATGCCAATTGGATACAAATTGACCGAGCTATGGTAAAAAGAAGATTTTGACCTTTTCATGACCTTGACCTTTGACCCGATCGATCCCAAAATCTAATCAAATGGTCCCCGGATAATAACCAATCATCCCACTAAATGTCATGCGATTCGGTTTAAAACTTTTTTTGTTAATGCGAATAACACGCATACAAATAAATAAATAAACTAGAACGGGCACTCGATAGAGCGCATACCTTTGCATATCACAAGATTGGGCATTGAATTATGAACATTTTGGCATTAGTTGCATGCCAATTGGATATAAATTGACCGCTATGGTAAAAAGAAGATGTTGACCTTTTCATGACCTTGACCTTGACCTTTGACCCGATCGATCCCAAAATCTAATCAAATGGTCCCCGGATAATAACCAATCATCCCACCAAATTTCATGCGATTCGGTTTAAAACTTTTTTTGTAATGCGAATAACACGCATACAAATAAATAAATAAATACACGGCGATCAAAACATAACCTTCCGCATTTTCAATGCGAAGGTAATTAAAAGAGTTTAATTAGGTTGCTCTCCGACACAACAATAGAGAGTGTTTCATCTGTTCCCTCTGTCTTTCACAGAAAAGGAAATGTGAGGCACTGGGCTATAATGAGTTGACAGCCAGCTGAACAGAACACAGTGCATGTCTGGACTGAAGAGAGATGTCTCCGAAATGTGTTCATAAGTGAGTGTTGTGCTCATAGCACAGTGAATACAACACGTATTTACATGTTGCCATGTGACGTTACACAACCTTTCCTGTCTCTCTGTTGTCATATCTGGTAGTTAAAGCAGGGAGGAAGGCATGATGATGTCAAAGATCCTCCTCTATAAAAGACCTGCACGTGTTTCATAGAGGAGGATGTTAGCTTCTTGTACGTCTGTGGACACTTTGGCCCATTTGCATCTGTGTCTGGTCTGCCGGGGTTTTTCAGGCCCCTAAGTGTAATTATAATCTTCAATAAAAGGGCTAAACAGTTTTATTCTTTTGTTGACTATTATCCCCTCTGAATTTTATTACAGACATCTCTTAAGAGGCCAGTGGCTCACAAGATGGAATATATGTCGGTCCAGCTGAGCTTATCGCTCTCTGCTCTCTGAGATCCTTTAGAAATCACTAAACAAAACCATTTTCCAGCTCGCGCGGCTCAAAGGCCAGTGAGCGACGCATTAGTCATGGAGAATTATCAATTAGCACAGATGAAATGGCCACTTGAAAAGACCTCTCAAAACATATCGCCCTCTCTCTCACTGGTTCTCTCTATTTTGCACTTCTTCCATCTCCGTTCGATTCCCTCTCTCTCTGCTTTGAAACTGAGTATGAAAAGCACGTCGTGGCGCCACCGTTTTGCACCAGCAGCATTTCCCCCAGCATGTTTTGCCGTGGTGCGGTGTGAAATGATAATTAGAGCCTCTGAGTGTAACGCCACATGATGACGTGACACAGCTTGAGATGGCAGAAGCTGTACATTCAGACAGATAACAGGAGTTATCGTCAAAACACCACAATACTTCTGAATTATTATTTTTTTATCATTAGAAATTCAGAATAGGTCTGCAACTGATTATTAGCAATGAATCAATTAATGGTTTAACATTTTTTAAAATATATATATATACATTTTCATCAAGTGGTGAACATGTTACCATAGCCAAAGTCAATGCTTTTAAATGTAAAGATAATCTTCAAATTTGAAAGGCTGGAACGAGTTTAACCAGTGAGTTTTGCTTTGTAAATTACTTTAAATGGTTGATTATGTGTCAGTGCTAGTTTTAATACTTTGTATGCAACATTTTTGATAGGGCTGCACAATTAATATACATTTGATACAAATCGCAATATGGCCTGCTGCAATATTTAATGTTTATCAGGCTGAATTTATGTCAAAATGACTTTTCAAATTAAATATTGTCATGCTGTGGATTTATGACAATATCTTTGTTAAGTACAAAATCCCTGCAGAAATCACACACACAACTACACACACACACACACACACACACACACACACACACACACACACACACACACATGCAGCCTGTTAGCTCATTGAACCTTTACTAATAATCGTTTAGGTACGTGTCAGTAGGACTGTACACTGAAAAAAATGATTCGGAACCCTTTTAGATATTACTTGATTTAATCAAGCTTATTTTACTGATTTGAATGTGTTATCGAATCCTTCTTATCTTTTTTAATTAATCGTAACACATATTTCCATGGTTTAAGAAAAGCAAATTCGGGTTCGGGTAGACCTATTTTGCATGCAAATTACATGAATATCTTTAAATAAAAAGCCATATTTTAAATTAAATAATTTATTTATACCCAAATCCTACCATAAACTTATTTTAATGCTGGCATACTAAACATTTGGTGTTACTTTGTAGATATTACAATACATTTGGCAATGATAGCAATGCTGTTGGACTTTAAAAGCAGTGTATATGTTTAATTAAACTTAATTTTAGTATGTACAAATGTAAACATTAAATTGATTTGCATATAAACAAAAAAAATTATTAAAGTTACTTAATCGGGGCGGTTGTAGCTCAGTGGGGTAAGAGGGCCGTCCTGCAACCCCAAGGTTGTCGGTTCGATCCCCGCTCTCCCCATTAGTTGCAAGTCGAAGTGTCCTTGAGCAAGGCACTGAACCCCCAGTTGCTTCCCGGGCGCATCACTGCAGCCCACTGCTCCTTAATAACTAAGGATGGGTTAAATGCAGAGAACTAATTTCCCCTTGGGGATTAATAAAAGTGTATATTAATCCATTCTAGTAAACTGAACCCCAATGGGTTTAGTTGGAATTTCTTAATATAATTGAGTTAACTCTAATCTAAATCGTTGAGCAGAAAATATAAATATAATTAGGCTGAAATTAGTTGAAAATAATTCGTACAATCAACTTAAAAAATATGTCTAGATTTAGATGATTTTATTTTGTGCAATCACTTACCTAAAAAAATTTGAGTAATTCCAACATCACATTTTTTTCAGTGTAGGCTCTAGCATTGGTGTGTATGTGCAAGTGCTCATGTGTGGATGTGAGTGTGTGTGTGTGTGTGTGTGTGTGTGTGTGTGTGTGTGTGTGTGTGTGTGTGTGTGTGCCTCCAAGGCTGCTCAGCACCAGCTACAAGCTCTTTCACCCATATGGTGAACAATCCAGAGGGAGCCAACTCTGTCACTTCTCATCCACACACACACACACACATACGCTGTATATCTAAATGAAAAAATATGTCGAAGTCAAAGACAAATTGATACTTTCCAGCAACATCTTATTTGAGTGTTTCCTCATCTGGTTAGGTTTAGGCAAGTAAAATGGCCAGAATTAATTTAGGGAAACATTTGTGATCATGGATTAAGATCACTGTCATGATGATTCATAATATAATAAAGGAAACTGTAAAGGCCTTTTAAACAAATGACCAATGCTTTAGATCTGCATTATTCTGCTGCCATCACATTTCATTTTACTGGATTTCAGCTCATGCCTAACCTTAGTGGTGAAAACGTTGAACTGTTACCCTGTCAACGTGGAAATGACAATGAGGTCACTTCAATAAAATATGTATGTTTATTTTGGCCATGTGAAGGGGAGACATTTGAAAAGAAAAATGTTTTATACCCTGGGGAACGGACTAGAGAGGTAATTCATGTCAGATGTAATCTTACAAAACATCAAGCACCAACTCTCCAAAAATGTCCTTGAGCACGAACACTGAATGCTGCCAACTCTGAATCCTGCAATAGGTATCTGACCTTCTGACCCGTCTTTTGCAAGGCTGCAAGGTAAAAGATAATTTCCTTGAAGGGATCAATACGGTATCATTGTACATTAAAATGTGCTGCATCACAATAAAAGACATAATTGCAATATATATGTTGAGAGAGAGAGAGAGAGAGAGAGAGAGAGAGAGGGGGGGCAGCATAAGAGTGGTAAAGGTTGTGTTTATGCCAGGGGCACTGACACAGAGGGGCCAGTTGATGGAGTGTGTGGAGGGGTGAAGCCTAACCCTAACCCTAAGCCAAAACTCAAACCCTAACCCTAACCCTAAACCCTAACCATGTACACATACAGTGTGTGTCTTTGTGGTAAAACCTAACCCTAAACCCAAACCCTAACCCTAATACCAAGCCCAAACCCTAACCCCAAACCCTAACCCGTGTCTTTGGGGTGAATCCTAACCCCTAAATCTAACCCCTAACCCTAATCCCAATGACACAAACTTTATGTACACATAAATCGTGAGACTTTGGGGTGAAACCTAACCCTAAACCCAAACCCTAACCCTGTACACATAACGTGTGTGTCTTTGGGGGTGAACCCTAACCCTAACCCTCTTTGAGGTTAAGCCAGCCATGTTCAGTTGGTGATGGCTAATGTGAGTGCACACTCGACTAGCGATGGGCAAGACTCACTGACTTAGTGTGTGTGTGTTGGTGCATTCATAGAGACTTTCTTCAGGCTGTGCTTTCTTACCCCCCCCCCCCCACACACACACACACACACACACACATACACACAAACGGTCAATTAGACCATATTATACCAGTTGCCATTTCCCCCACACAATACCGTATGCAAAGCACAGCTGGCAGGCAGGAGACGTGCGCACACAGACACACGTACGCACACACCTAGATACACAATCACACACACACACACACATGCACAAGCACACGCATGCCAAAGGCACAGAGGGTTTAGCAGATGGGCTATGTTGCTGAGTTGCAGATAAAGAAAAACAGCGCAAAGCTTTGCTATCAGCGTCTAACAAGCGAATCAGTTTAGGCCTCGCCAGGACACTGGAGAGTAGACCAACGTTTTTTTGCGGCTTTAATGCAGATTTACTGCAAAGGAGGATGCTTTTATGGCAACATGTAGTTGCGTCTTGTCGTATTTTTTAATCAGTACCACATATAAGACCACGTCTTTGCTTTTTTCAGACTCTCTGAAATGTGCATTGTGCATTTGCTGCTGACATTAATAAAAAAAAAGTAAAGTAAATGTCGTAACTTTCTTGTATTTACTACAGAAATAAAAGGTGTTCATCCGAAATACAATCTTCATTTTTGAAAGACTCTAACACTACGAGCCTCTCTGCCGTCGGGGCATCGAGGCTGCCAATTATCTTGGCTATAGTTTCATTTGTTGACAGTAAATATAGCAACGGTACTCTGAGTCACTTGCCAGTGATGTGATGATGTTTTAAAATATCTTTTTACAAAAGAGACGGTGAATTCTAACTCCAAGCGACTTGCTGTCATTGTCCTTCCTTCGATCGAACTCCACAGATGTGTGCGCTCACCCCACGACTACGATGATGAAGTCGAGCAGATTCCAGCCGTTCCTCAGGTAGGCGTTGGGGTGGAAGAGCAGGCCGTAGGCTATGACCTTCAAGAACGCCTCCACCGTGAAAATGATGAGGAACAGATACTCCACGCGCTCCTGGAGAGACACACAAACAAGACAGGTCCATTTATTTGTCTGAGCGGCATTCAATATGTCAGAGAACACGCATCGGAAGAGATGAAAGGGAGATTATAGACAGGCCACGAGCTGTGAAGGCTGCGGTCGACGGAGTTTCACTTGCGTGAGTAAGTACTCTGAACGGGATCCCACCAATCGAATGAGAGAAGATCAAACATCTATTCCAAAAAGGTTCGTTAAAGCAACTGGCCAAACAAAAGCACTAATATATACACACATTAATTCACGATATAATCACGTCAATGACAACATTGAAGACCTGCGTGTGAGTTATGAGTACGAACAGTGCTGACCGCTTGCTCCTCTGAGATTATCAGCCAGAACAAGACGTTCGCTTACTGTTTATGTGGCTTCTGGTGCGTGTGTGTTTGATTATTTATGTGTGAACATGTGTTTGTCTAACATGTAATCTGGTACACAATCAAAAGCATTTGGATTATTTAATCAAAGTAGCTCTCTTCCCTTCCGAAGAGGCTACTATTTAAAGAGGAATGTACGCGTGTGCGTAAATACACACACACACACACACACACACACACACACACACACACACACACTCTACTACAGAGTTCCTAATAGAGTGTTGTCTTAGTGATGACCCCTGCCTAAAAGGGTCCTGGGAAATGGCCTAAAATGGCCTTGAGACAGAAAAAAAAAATTATGTAACTTTCTGACCGTCATCAACTGACAAACAATTCATCATACACCAAAATCATCTGTCATATCTGATTTGTATTTTTTGTTCAGTCTGGTCACAGAAATTAGACCAAATAGATGGTGCAAAACTATGAAGCTGTAAACAACACAACAACAACAACAAAGTTCCTGATCGCCACTCTGAGGTAAATAGTTCAAAATATATTTAGCTCGTCCATCCATCCATCCATCTCAGTCCCTGCTCCTCCTCCTGTTCCCTCTGTTTTCCCATGGACGGACGCTCACAGAGGGCCAGAGGTTTGGGACAGAAGGCCAGCCAGGTCTCTCCAGACTCAAAGCCCGTCCCTGGGAGGAACCAGCTGAACCTGAAGCCATGTTTCTCAAAAAACAGCTGACAAAGAATCACCACGAGACATTTCAATGATGGTCTTTTATCGGACATTTTAATCTGTGCACCTGTGCGAGAGTAACTGCCTCAAACAGAACCTTCTTTATAGTCCAAACTGTCTATAAATAAACATATACAGGGCATCCACACAAGTCCTGGGCCATGGGAATCAGTCATCCACTCTAAGTAGCCACCGTTTTGACACAGCAGCTGTGCGTTCACTGTCACATCTGACAACTGAGGGTCAGAAAGTGTTTATTTTAGTTGGATTCAAAGAGTATCTTCCACCGCATTGCCCTTTCAAGATATTGATAAAAGAATCATGCTTTGATTTTGTTCTTAATGATGTGATTATCATACAGGCTATGATTTGGAAGTGTTCTTCCCCACACTTGGAAGTGCTCAGCGAGCTTGGCGGCGGAGGGAACGACGTGAATTATAATACGGTGGATTTTTCACCGTTTGAAAGACGGACAAGCTGGATGGCGAGTTGATTTTAGGCCAGGAAGCCGTCTTCAACCTTGTTTTGCCTCTCGTCAAGTCCATCTCGTCTAAGAGGATTCATCTTAAAGACGACGATCAAGGTTTTCACATTAAATACCGTTTTTCCATCTGTGTGCACGTGTCAGTTTCAGAGCCTGTAGAAAAGATTGTCTTTTTTCCATAATTCGTACTGCAGACCCTCCACGAATGTAATTAATCTAAAAAACACACCCACACACACACACACACACACACACAGACTGTGTATCTGCCGGTGACAAGCAGACAGTGTGGCGCTCAGGAGAATAAAACAAGAGAAAAACATCTGGTTGGAACAGCTCACCCTGACACACACAAACACACACACACACACACACACACACTCAGATGCACTTCTCTATCTCCTTTCCTTCCGTTCATACAGACCGATTAAAGGGCAAAATCCATAAGGGGCCAACTAATCTGGTTAGTGACGTGAGAGAGAAAAGATGAGAGAGAGAGAGAGAGAGAGAGAGAGAGAGAGACTAAAGAGGCAGAAGAAGGAGGACAGAATGACAGAAAGGTGAGTATGTGGGAGCAATAATTCAGTTAGCTCTGATAGGTCAACCAAACCGCCTATCCATCAACTAGGCCAATCAGATTACGGTATCGACATTCTACCATACAGCGGACAATGTTTCCATTCGCCATGACCTTCTGTGTATGTGTATGTGCTGCAGGACAGGATTAGCCATTAAGCTGTTGAAAAGAAAAAAAAACATGGACACACAGTAGCCGCGCGTGTGTGTGTGTGTGCGTGTGTGTGTGTGTGTGTGTGTGTTCCTTTTCGGCAGTTTTCAATATATAAACAAGAACAGAAAAAACACCTTGAACAGATTTTACAAACTAAACATTAATACGCAAAAACAGCAGAAGTAAATATAACAAACAGCAAAAATATACTATTCGGGAACTTTATCTTGTATTTAATCTTAAAATAAAATTCCCTTTCATGCTGCACATTTAAACCCCTTACAGCTGTGTAAACACAAGGCAGCCACACTTGAGGAAACATGACTGTACAGTGTACACTATACAGTAACACACTCCCATCATCCAGTTATGATTTATTCAGATGCAGCAACCACAGTGAGACTGTACGAGGGTCTGGAGTGCAATGTGCACGTGGTATTAGGAGGTTAATGATGCAACTGTGGGGAAGGAGAAGAGGATACACATTCAGAAGAGTAACTGATAGACTAATGCACAGTTACATTCTGTTTCGTTTGAAATTATTTTTGCCACGATCCTCTCTTGTAATAAATATATACACTACCGTTCAAAAGTTTGGGGTCACTTAGAAATGTCTTTATTTTTCAAAGAAAAGCACTGTCTTTTCAATAAAGATAACAGTCATCAAAAATACACTCTATACATTGTTAATGTGGTAAATGACTATTCTAGGTGGAAACGTCTGGTTTCTAATGAAATATCTCCAGAGGTGTATAGAGGCCCATTTCCATCAACGATCACTCCAGTGTTCTAATGGTACATTGTATTTGCTAATCGCCTTAGAAGACTAATATCTGATTAGAAAACCCTTGTGCAATTATGTTAGCACAGCTGAAAACAGTTATGCTGGTGATATAAACTATACAACTGGCCTTCCTTTGAGCTTGAAGTTTGAAGAACAAAATTAATACTTCAAATATTAATCATTATTTCTAACCTTGTCAATGTCTTGACTATATTTTCTATTCAATTTTCAATTCATTTGATAAATAAAAGTGAGTTTTCATGGACACGAAATTGTCTGGATGACCCCAAACTTTTGAACGGTAGTGTATATATCGTCGTTAATCGCGAAAAATAAGTCAGACAGCTCAAGAAACACAAGCAATCAAACAACGGTAAAGATATTGTAGACATTTCAAGATTATCCAAACCTATTTAGAGGAGAAAACTGTTATTTTCTGTGCAATGAGGCATAAGTATGGTTATTATGAACAAATGAAGTGGTTTCAAAAAAGTTACACTAGGCCCCGAATGTGATGGCGGATGTTACTGAGGTCGCCAGAAACAACCTTCAACTGAACCGCCGGCCAACGTGAGGAGAAACTTAACAACTAGACTCACCAACTTCTCACACTTATGTTTGTCTTTCTTTTTCTTGTCCATCACTTCTACGTCACCCCCTCTCTTTTCTTCCCCTCATCCCTCTCTCCGTGTCTCTCTCTATCACTGTGGGTGCCAACCAGAAGTTACCATAGAGACCAAGATGGGTTCCTACGTTTCCATGGAAACTGTGGGCTGCAGCAGCAGCAGCACGCTCTCTCTCACACACACGCACACGCACACGCACACACACACAGATGACATTGATCAGTATTGTACTAAGAATATCCACAGCACATAGTCCTAATTACTACTCTTCTGTCAGCATCCAGACTTCCTATTGTGCGTCTGTGTGTGCACATGTATACCAATGTATTGTGTTGTGTGCGTTTGTACAACAGTGTGCGCTCTTGTCTTTTTAGTGTGAAATTGTGTGTCTGTGTGCCTGCTCCAGTGATCAATGTCATACTTACTTACCACTCACTACCAGTTGAAAGGGTTTCACTGAGTCTTCCATGAGGCGGTAGTAAGTCACTCTGTCACTCTCCTTTGGGCTCAGACAACTTTCATTGCTATCTACAACAAGATAACATCCGTCTAAAAATACAATACTTGGTATATATATAATATTCAGTTTGTCAGGGGATTAACCATCCTACAGTTTCAGTGAGTTGTCATATTTTATTTTAACTGCGCGTGATACGGCACATCAATACAAATAAAGAGGAATTACATTTATTTTCACTACATTTTAGTCTAATCTCATCTACAGTGATACATGTTGATATACACCGTGTTTAATGATGTCGGTCCTGATTGTCTTGTCTTAGTCACGGGAATAACGGTTGTTGATGGACAACAAAATTAATACTGCAGTAGATGCAAAAGGTTAAACAGTTCAACTTAATTATTGTCGATGTATTGTTACACTTCGATAACGGTGGAATACAACTTTGGAGTTAAGTGTTGGGTCAGCGAGCAAGGATTGGTCTGCATTTTATTACCTTTGCATTGAAAATGCGGAAGGTTATGTTTTGATCGCCGTGTATTTATTTATTTATTTGTTTGCGTGTTCCTCGCATAACAAAAAAAGTTTTAAACCGAATCGCATGAAATTTGGTTAGATCTTGGGATCAATCGGGTCAACGGTCAAGGTCATGGAAAGGTCAAAATCTTCTTTTTACCATAACACGGTCAATTTGTATCCAATTGGCATGCAACTAATGCCAAAATGTTCATAATTCAATGCCCAATCTTGTGATATGCGAAGGTATGCGCTCTACCGAAGTGCCCGTTCTAGTTTTTTATTGTTTTAATCGCTGCAGCATGGCGATACATAAAGATGTTTAATCGAAGCTGACAATACTCAAGAGAAGAGTTGCAGATTAATAACGTCATATTATCTTATGATGTGAAAAAATGCGTCCATAGGTCACTGTGTCGGTACTTTGGTCAATCTTCTAATGTGGGTGGGAGAGATGAATGAACACTGTCTCACACACCTACGACTGAGCTTCTGTCGAGAAAGGATCGTAAAGCTATTTTAAACCTTGATGTCGGCGTTGGTTGTGATGCCCGATGTATTGTCAGTCATCTATGTCAGATACAGGGAAATTAAAAATGTGTCTTCTTCGCATGACATTAAAAAAAATTGGCCCGCCCCCCTGAAATCTCCACCCGCCACCCTATAATTTTCTCTAAAGTGCCAGATTACAGCAGAAGTAATGTAAGGTCCCTTTTCTTAAAGAGCACGTCTTTGTTCTTGTATAAAACTAAACAGCCGTCTGTTATTGATCGTATCCAAACAACAGCAAGTCATTTCTGTCTCTACGTGTCGCGTTAAAACTTCTCGGCTCGCCATCTCGCGCGTCGCAGAGCTCCGATACCGGCGTGTCTGCGCGCATCGGGACGGAGCAACAAAAAAAATGTCACTTGCACCATTTCTTTATGTAAGAAATGAATTCCCTTTTTGTTCCTCTTTTATCTATTGTCCTTGGCAATTCTCATTTCTGAGAATCACCTTCCCACCCACCCGTTTTGTGATCTCACAGCAGAGCCCACCCACCCCCTTCTCCAATTCAGCCACTTCCCTGGGTGGAGGGGGGTTTCTGTGAGATTCACAGACGTAACTTCTGCTGGAAGTCACTGCTAGTTACAGACTCTGGTTCGCTGCTCCGTGACGTCACTGCTCACTACGACGTCACAGCACAGAACCAGAGTGGCCTACATGTCATGTGACAATGTTTCCATGGTGACTGTAACGGATCCCCGTATTTGAATCGGCGTGAGACTTACTGCTGGTGAACTTCTTTATTTTCTTTCTGTCGGTGAATGCAATTCAACCAAAAATCTTTCTTAAATACCTCCTTGTCACCACCGTAAGAGCATTAGCCTCATACGGGACCATTAAAACTTTATATGAAATGCGCATCGGTCCGTAACATTTAGCCGTACCGTCAAGTTTGAATTTTAACATAAAATAAAGGTGCGCTTCCTTTTAACATTTCAAAATAAAAGTCCGATTTAGCTCTTAGAGGAAGTAGATTAAAACATATACAAAATCATTAAAACAATACAATATAAAAAGGCATACATAAAAACAAATAAAGCAGATACAAAAGAAGGCAATCAACATGAAACAATACACCTTTTAAGGGGTTATTTACAGTGACAATAGCCGTTTCTCAATTCAAAGTACACTGAGTACAGACTTGTGTTCTTTTGGAGTCTGGTCTTCGGAGTCTGGTCTTGGGAGTCCAGACTCCGAAGGACGGGAGAACGGGAGGATGGTCTTTCTGCGATTGGAACAGCAGATAACTTGATGACGTCACCACATCAGCTGTTCTTGCTCATGAGTTTACTCCAATTTTTCACTGTAAATTACTTTTTACAGTCAAACAAAATATGACAACCCTGCTTTTTCAGGGTTTGTGTGTATATAAATAAATACATATATAACATATTATAAGTAGCTCGCATGCTGAAAAAGTGTAAGCACCCCTGGTGTACGCGTTTATTTTGACTGAATACTTTTGGGCAAATGATTATAAAAATGCCTTTTTAATGTCATTAGAGTTCTTCTTCTGTTTTGTCTTTAATTTCCTCCTCCTCGGAGTATCAAAGTTTACAGAGATACAAAAAAAACTCCTGTTTCCAGGCAACACGCACTATATCTATACCAGATGAGGGATGGAAGAAAGGATGGAGGGAAGACAGAAGAAAAAGAAAGGAAAGAGGGTTATATACAGTATAGTAGAGGAAGGCAATGTGGAGGGAAACCCGGACACACAATCCGTCTGTGGCTGATCAACATCACCAGTAGCGGGTGAACCGTATCTGCTGGTGAGTCTGCGGTGTCCAAGGTCATGAAAAACGGTTTGCAAGTCAATCCTTTCAGTTTTTCCGTGACATTCCGTTTTGTCAAATATAGACAGACGCCGTGACATTTCCTCTCACGCTGGTGCAGAACATATGCACATGTTTGGCTGTGCTTTTTCTTTTTCAGCATTAATGCTTTGAGATTGGCTAATTGTCTAGTTAGACACGTTTCCTTTAACTGGTTTGGAGCAAATAAACGTTGCTACAGCGTAGTTCGGTCAGAAGTAGTAGTTATTAGCTCCTGTACATATTATTCTGATCCCCCAGCAAACAAGTGGCCTCGGACAAGTAACCATATCTAACCATCTGCTAAAGAAATACGGAGAGGTCTGAAGGAATTTGTTTCAAGCGTGCAAGTTTTAATTGTTCTTTCGTGTCATATCGGCTATGTTTTAAAGGAAAGCATTCAGCAATGTGAGTAAAATGTTTGCCATGTCAGAATTTACTCGTAATCCA
Source organism: Pseudoliparis swirei (assembly GCF_029220125.1). Lineage (NCBI taxonomy): Eukaryota > Metazoa > Chordata > Actinopteri > Perciformes > Liparidae > Pseudoliparis > Pseudoliparis swirei. Next base: position 14,245,283 of record NC_079397.1, on the reverse strand, counting down.
TTTAGTTTCTCGACTTTTATTCTGGACGAAGGCAAAACCTTTAAGAGTGCGTAAAAACTTGTTTTAGCAAATTGAGAACGCTTTATTGGATTTTTTTCCATTTCCATAACGCTTTTCCAATGTGATGCTTCAAGATGTGCGCAAAATGTGTGTGTGGAAACCCGGCGAACGTGTCAAATGCTATTTCTTTCACTCTTCATCAGTTTCTGTCCCTCTCACTGACAAATACTATCATCCGTCATTTGTCTACATGTCAACAAACATCATCGCTCCTGAAATATCTCTGACGGACAGGGAAACCATCAAGCTTTTATTTATTTTTCTTCAATTGCATCCCCTTAATCTGTTCTAGGCTACAGGGTCTGATGTCTATTACAGCATGCGCTGGAAGAGAGGCTGGGAAATAGCCCGGACCGCCCACCACCAGTCCATCACACACACCGCACAAACAAATCCAGTGTTACAGCCACAAAGCCAAAGTTGGAGTCAACCTGACCTATGGAGAGGGGAGGACACCCATGTTGAGGATAATATTGTCTGAACACAGACTGAGGAATATTTAGAGAGGAATGGTGAACTAGAGAGAAAAAGGAGGCTGAAGAGAAGGAGAGATAAAAACAGAGTAATTGGTCTAAAAATAATAGAACACAGGAGTATAAATCATCTCATATAGAGCACAATGTGTGTGTGTGTGTGTGTGTGTGTGTGAGTGTGTGCATACATGTGTGTGATTGCTAATTGGTGTTGAAGGAGAAGGTAACTGGTACCCTTGAGAGAGGAGCACAGGAGATGGTAAGAGGTAAAGGACAGCAAGATAGTGTAAAGAGAGGACAAATAACAAAGGACAAAGGGTATAATAAATATCACTTTCCTCCTCTGTTCTCCTCATCCTCCCATCCCTCCATCCTAGCAATCACACATCACCCTACCTTCTTCTTACTCCGTCTCAAGTGTAAAATGCTACCTCTTCAATTCTGCATTTTAACGTGTGTGTGTATCAGTTTGTGTGTGTGTGGCTTTTTCACATACACACACACACTCGCATTACACGTTTGCAGTATGACACACAAACGGAGATGCAAATGAAGACAAAGTGAAGCGACACACCAACACACACAGATCACTGCAGTGCATCAAGATCACAGCCGCTGCTCGCGAAACTGACAGATAGATTACTATCCTCTGTAAATGACTCATGTGAGCGTGTTAGTCATCTCACATGCGACTTGGATTGATCGTGCTGTTGTGACTTAAAAGGAAGAGACAGACTGAAAGGTGCTATAGAATTACAAGAATATACAGCAAATGTGGTTGCAGTTGAAATGTCTCACTTTTATTCAGTCATACACTCGGAATAAGATTCCAGCGCTGACAGTTTTGTTGTTTCAAGATGAACAACAACCGGTAAACTGGTTTTTTAAATTATAACTGACATTATTACCTTCGCATTGAAAATGCGGAAGGTAATGTTTTGATCGCCGTGTATTTATTTATTTGTATGCGTGTTCCTCGCATAACAAAAAAAGTTTTAAACCGAATCACATGAAATTTGATGGGATGATTGGTTATTATCCGGGGACCATTTGATTAGATTTTGGGATCAATCGGGTCAAAGGTCAAGGTCATGGAAAGGTCAACATTTTCTTTTTACCATAGCGTGGTCAATTTCTATCCAATTGGCATGCAACTAATGCCAAAATGTTCATAATTCAATGCCCAATCTTTTGATATGCGAAGGTATGCGCTCTACCGAGTGCCCATTCTAGTTTTGGCTATGTTTTCCTACTTTCTGAGATTGTATTGAAGAACCAGACGTCAAACCATCCAACAGTGCCTTTAAATGGACATGCTGTATTTGTACGGGATGTCAGAGATGAGCCAACATGAAAAATTAAACACTGTGTAATTCAGCTGTACATCAACTCATCTGTCTTTGTCATCCACATTATTCCCTGTAAATGCAGAGAGATGAAGTGAAGCTGTGTTTGGTCGCACATTCTTTTACTCGCTGCCGTCCCCTCTTCTCCTCTCGCTCATCTTCCTTCCCCTGTTCTGTCCATATCCACCTCTCTCCTTGCTCTCTTTCTTCTCCTTTTTTGTCTATTTATTCTTCTGCTGCAGCATCCCCATGTCTTCCTCCGTGTTCTCCGAGCTCCGAATTAATTATCCTGTCCTCATGACAGGAAGATACAAAAAGGGTTGCAGTGAAAGAGAAATCACTGAGACAAATAAATGAAGGGAGCAGTTTTGGTGTCATTGTGCCACAGACAACCGCCTGATCAACCAATCAGATACAGGCTGTAATCATCCAGTTCCTGAGAAGCCACCTAAATGAACCTCGAATGACAAACCAAAGACTTTTCACCCAGTGGTTTGCCGAAGGAGACTCGCAATAGAGGGTTCCCATGATTCCATCATGAGGCTGGAGTGACCATCGTTTCAGATTCGATTTTAAGTTCAAAGAAAACTGATTAATTACACAAAAATAAACAAAGTCTGTGTTTTATCTTATCTTTGCCCAATGAGGCGTTTACAGGATGTTGTGACAATGGTGGTCGTAGATTGTATGAACAGTGCCAACACAGAAAAACTGGTTCCAGAGCAACCTCAAGGACGAATAAATACAAAATATCAAAGCCACTCATGAACAAACAGCCGTGTGCTCTTCAATGGCGTTCCTTTCACACACAATCCTTGCTGTAACAGTGAATGAACATAATTTGAACCCAGTAGTCACAACGTCAGCAACATGAGAACACACACACACACACACACACACACACACACACACACACACACACACACACAGACAGTGGCAATGTGGGGATATGTGCACTGTGTGAGAGGGGGCTGCATTTTCCCTTGCAGCCATTTACCTACTGAGATCAAACACGCCATGAGTGTGTGTGTACGTGCCCACAGATGTGCATGTGTGTGAATCCCACTGTGACGACATATGGTCTCCTCAGATGACGCAGGACGGCCCAACAGCCATGGCAGTGGGGGTTTTATTTCAAACTTTAAATGACATAAGGACATGGAATAAACTACTTGGGTTATAAACCCTGATGTTTACACATGTGGAAGGCAAATTAAATATATGTATAAATATATACACAGATATGTGTACTCTGGCATGGGTAAACCATTAGAAATACAGCAGCGCTGCTTCACACTTGAATCACCAGGACATATTGATACAAACAGAATTAGTTCCATGTGCTGTTGTTGTTGTTTTTGTTCTTATTTTTGAATATCCAAAATCTCAAGCAAGTTTCCACCTTGGAGATAAAGGGTAGAATAAGCCTCTCTCGCTGCCTCTGTGTCTGTCCCCCTTGCGGTTTCTCCATGTTGAATTGGTTGTCTTGCTCCCATCAGAACAAAACACACCAGTCCATCTCCCCACAGAGAACCTTCTGTGAATAAGTGTGTGTGTGTGTGTGTGTTTGTGTTTTTGGACGTGCGTCGAGAATTGCTCTATCGTTCCTCCCCTAGTTTATTTCCAGTAGAGCGAGACACAGGGAAATTGGAGAAACAGAGAATGGGAAAACACTGACACACGTGTGTCAGAGACAATATTATGGAGAGCGCTGGAACTGATATGTCAATTATTTCAAATGGCAGCAGGAATCAATATCAGTTCCCCTCAGGGAGTAACATGCTTTCATCACATGGCGATTATTTGTCCCCAAATGTCTATTTCAATGTAAACTACAATAATGTAACCAAACTAGGCAAGACATTTATTCTTCTTATTTTATTTCAGATCATTTAAGGTGATATTTTGTGTGTAATAATGTGTATGAGCTGGACACAGAAATAGCAGCAGCAAGTGGGAACTATGGCAACCAGAGATCTCAGGTTCCTTCATGAGAACATAGGAGTCCATCATGTATCTTTGAGCAGCAACTTAGGAACTGTGGAGAATATGAAAACACATTCAGTGATTTTGAGTCCAAACCCAGCATCTTACCCCCTGACCTCCCACATCCTTATTGATGAACTATGATTAAAAAGAAGGGAGCTGGAGTAGCTCTCCTACTGGGTGCCACCATGACACCCAAACAGGATTAACAGCTAACACCCACTTCCCTGCTGTTACCATAGTAGCACTGTTGAAACAGAGACCCAGCAGCTATAAAAAGACAAACTGAACTTGAGAAAAGTGAAATAAGAAAATGAAGTAATTAAGATAAGAAAAGGTGACCAACTCATCTTGTGTTGGTGTTTAACATGATTTGACTAAAGCACATTTTAATTGATGGGTCAAAACAAGAAAAAGCTAAAGAGAAGAGATGAAAAGAGATGAGCAAGGCTATTAAAAAGGCTTACATAGTTATTAATGAGGACAGAAGAGAAAAATATAATTGATCTCTTTCTTCCTTCACTTTGGAAGCCTCAGAGGTACTGTCCTCACCTTTTCTCCTTTTCTCCCTCTTTATTCCCTTTCTCCCTCCTTCAATCACTTCTTCTCTCTGATTCTGGAAAAACCGCCAACACTTTTTTGTTGTTGTTGTCAAACACGAGGCCCGTTTTATGTGGCCCCTGGCAGCTTTAAAGACACGTGATGACCTTTTTTTTAAAAAGAAATTGAAGAAAAATATCCTGTGCTTTTATTTTGAAAGTTTAGGATTAAATGGATTTACGTTGTAATATTAGATATATTTTCTTATGTACAATATTTCTACACTCAAATAAACAATAATCAAATGCAAATAGAGTTATTTAACAATATATTCGAGGAGTTTATAAAGTGTTTCCGGCCCTTTAAGAGCAATGACGCTGATTTGGCCCAAAATGAACATGAGTTTTACACCCCTGCTCTAAAGAAAAATACATACCAATATAAATGTGCAGTATAATCCTGGAGCACTGTTCAGTATCACCATTATACTATTTTTCCTTGCCCCCTTGTTTCCTCCTTCCTGTAGCAAAATCAGATTATAGTCGAAATAAAGTCATTTTTCACTCACCTTGGCGACAAGAGTGGCACTATGTTCTGTTTCGAGCCGTCTGTGTGCGCTGTCGATATTTCTATGATCAAAGACGAATCAAAGCAAACACACACCACCTACACTCTTCCCGTCAGCTCAGTGGGGGACACAATGGATGTGGCTTGTGGCCATGTTACTGTACAGACATGGTCATCATTAACTATAAGAAAGATGTACACACACACACACACACACACAGGCACGCTGGCATAAGTCACTGTCTCAGACCGCACGGAAATTCAACTCCCACATCCACCAGTCCATGCAGCGTAATTAGGGGAAACCTTGGTCCAGTGGCCCGGAGAGCTCATGAATCTCACTCCATTTATGTCATAATTAGTCGCCTTTGTCCTCACTTCTGCGACACGTTTGGCAGATGACAGAATACGACCGCGTGACTTCAAACCATCTCGCGGCCAACGGGAGGTCGGTGACCGCTGTGCCCACATCTTCACGGAGACCCGTGGAGACGTCGTCGGGGTGGCCGTGGTTCAGAGGCGGAGCGGGTCGCTTTCCAATCGGAAGACCTGACGGCTTGCCCCTTGGACACAGCGCTGAAACCCCAAGTCGCTCATGTGCAGGTGGCAACTTGCATGGTCGCCTTTGCCATCAAACATTCAGCCCATCCATGCTTTTTACTAACATGTCCATCCATGTGCGTTTGTATACAGCATAATAACGCAACGTTGTATTGTTCGCATACCGGCGTGCGATGGACTTTGTGCATACGCGTCCACCTTTTTAGCACATTCATCACTTTATGCTCACTTTAACTCAAAGGGTCTGCGTAAGGGAACTTTGCACTTGGATTGCTACTCTACACACTCTGCACTTCCCCCTGGGGTGTTGCACTGTGTGTGTGTGTGGGGGGGGGGGGGGCGGGCAGAGCTGATGAAAGGCCCTTTAAGGATAACAATACTTGTGTTGCTTTTAAAATGTTTATTTCATAAGTCTCTGGTTCTGGTTTTCAACCAGCGCTTGGCGGAGTAAATCCAAACTGCAAACAAAGGGGGAAAAAATGGAAGCAAACAACTGTTGTTTGTACAGGTGAAATTATGAATGTGCACACATCTCACACAGAACTATCAAACAACAACAGTTTAAACCAGAATGGGCACTC